>NW_027590098.1:300000-467500 GCF_964213995.1 Mustelus asterias | reverse complement strand
AGGGAGCTTTACTCTGTATCTAACCCCGTGCTGTACCTGTCCTGGGAGTGTTTGATGGGACAGTGTAGAGGGAGCTTTACTCTGTATCTAACCCCGTGCTGTACCTGTCCTGGGAGTGTTTGATGGGGGACAGTTTAGAGGGAGCTTTACTCTGTATCTAACCCCGTGCTGTACCTGTCCTGGGAGTGTTTGATGGGGACAGTGTCGAGGGAGCTTTACTCTGTATCTAACCCCGTGCTGTACCTGTCCTGGGAGTGTTTGATGGGACAGTGTAGAGGGAGCTTTACTCTGTATCTAACCCCGTGCTGCACCTGTCCTGAGTGTGTTTGATGGGGACAGTGTGGAGGGAGCTTTACTCTGTATCTAACCCCGTGCTGTACCTGTCCTGGGAGTGTTTGATGGGGACAGTGTAGAGGGAGCTTTACTCTGTATCTAACCCTGTGCTGTACCTGTCCTGGGAGTATTTGATGGGGACAGTGTAGAGGGACCTTTTCTCTGTATCTAACCCCGTGCTGTTTCTGTCCTGGGAGTGTTTGATGGAACAGTGAAGTGGGAGATTTACTCTGTATCTAACCACTTCCTGTATCTGTCCTGGGAGTGTTTGATGGGAACAGTGTAGAGGGAGCTTTACTCTGTATCTAACCCCGTGCTGTATCTGTCCTGGGAGCGTTTGATGGGAACAGTGTAGAGAGAGCTTTACTCTGTATCGAACTCTGTGCTGTACCTGTACCTTTCCTGGGAGTGTTTGATGGGATCAGTGTCGAGGGAGCTTTACTTTGCATCTAATCCCGTGTTTCAGTTACTGATAGACTGTAGAGGAAGATCAGGTCACACACACGCTCTCCTTACACACTCTCAGGCACACACACACACACATGCTCTCTCTGTCTCTCACACACACATACACTATCTCTTACGCACTCTCTCTCTCACACACATGCTCTTTCGCTCTGTCACACACACTTTCTCTCTCACACATACTCTCTCTC
Organism: Mustelus asterias; assembly: GCF_964213995.1. Classification (NCBI taxonomy): domain Eukaryota; kingdom Metazoa; phylum Chordata; class Chondrichthyes; order Carcharhiniformes; family Triakidae; genus Mustelus; species Mustelus asterias. Next base: position 466,511 of record NW_027590098.1, on the reverse strand, counting down.
TCTCACACATACACTCTCTCTCAAACACACACACTCCCTGTCACACACACACTCCCTCTCACACACACACTCCCTCTCACACACACACTCCCTCTCACACACACACTCCCTCTCACACACACACTCCCTCTCACACACACACTCCCTCTCACACACACACTCTCTCTCACACACACACTCTCTCTCACACACAGACTCTCTCTCACACACAGACTCTCTCTCACACACACACTCTCTCTCGCACACACACTCTCTCTCGCACACACACTGTCTCATACACACGCACGCACTCTCTCACGCGCTCGCTCTCTCTTGTACACGCTCTCTCTCACACACACGCTCTCTCTCTCGCACACGCTCTCTCTCTCGCACACACTCTCTCACACACACTCTCTCTCTCTCACACACACTCTCTCTCTCACACACACTTTCTCTCCCGTGCTGTACCTGTCCTGGGTGTGTTTGATGTGCACAATGTGGAGGCAGCTTTTCCTTTAATCTAGCACCATGCTGTATCTGTCATTGGATTATTTGATGGGGACAGTGTATAGGGAGCTTCACTCTGTATCTAAACCTGTGCTGTACCTGTCCTGGGTGTGTTTGATGGGGACAGTGTAGAGGGAGCTTTACTCTGTATCTAATCCCGTGCTGTACCTGTCCTGGGAGTGTTTGATGGGGGACAGTGTAGAGGGAGCTTCACTCTGTATCTAAACACGTGCTGTACCTGTCCTGGGTGTGTTTGATGGGGACATTGTCGAGGGAGCTTCACTCTGTATCTTAACCCGTGCTGTACATGTCCTGGGAGTGTTTGATGGGGACAGTGGAGAGGGAGATCTACTCTGTATCTAACCCCATGCTGTACCTGTCCTGGGAGTGTTTCATGGGGACAGTGTTGAGGGAGCTTTCCTCTCTATCTAATCCCGTGCTGTACCTGTCCTTGGTTTGTCTGATGGGGATATTGTGGAGGGAGCTTTACTCTGTATCTAACCCTGTGCTGTACCTGTCCTGGGAGTATTTGATGGGGACAGTGTAGAGGGACCTTTTCTCTGTATCTAACCCCGTGCTGTTTCTGTCCTGGGAGTGTTTGATGGAACAGTGAAGTGGGAGATTTACTCTGTATCTAACCACTTCCTGTATCTGTCCTGGGAGTGTTTGATGGGAACAGTGTAGAGGGAGCTTTACTCTGTATCTAACCCCGTGCTGTATCTGTCCTGGGAGCGTTTGATGGGAACAGTGTAGAGAGAGCTTTACTCTGTATCGAACTCTGTGCTGTACCTGTACCTTTCCTGGGAGTGTTTGATGGGATCAGTGTCGAGGGAGCTTTACTTTGCATCTAATCCCGTGTTTCAGTTACTGATAGACTGTAGAGGAAGATCAGGTCACACACACGCTCTCCTTACACACTCTCAGGCACACACACACACACACATGCTCTCTCTGTCTCTCACACACACATACACTATCTCTTACGCACTCTCTCTCTCACACACATGCTCTTTCGCTCTGTCACACACACTTTCTCTCTCACACATACTCTCTCTCTCTCACACATACACTCTCTCTCAAACACACACACTCTCTCTCACACACACACTCCCTCTCACACACACACTCCCTCTCACACACACACTCCCTCTCACACACACACTCCCTCTCACACACACACTCCCTCTCACACACACACTCCCTCTCACACACACACTCCCTCTCACACACACACTCCCTCTCACACACACACTCCCTCTCACACACACACTCCCTCTCACACACACACTCTCTCTCACACACACACTCTCTCTCACACACAGACTCTCTCTCACACACAGACTCTCTCTCACACACACACTCTCTCTCGCACACACACTCTCTCTCGCACACACACTGTCTCATACACACACACGCACTCTCTCACGCGCTCGCTCTCTCTTGTACACGCTCTCTCTCACACACACGCTCTCTCTCTCGCACACGCTCTCTCTCTCGCACACACTCTCTCACACACACTCTCTCTCTCTCACACACACACTCTCTCTCACACACACTTTCTCTCCCGTGCTGTATCTGTCCTGGGAGTGTTTGATGGGGATAGTGTAGAGGGAGCTTTACTCTGTATCTACACCCATGCTGTATCTGCCCTGGGAGTGTTTGATGGGGACAGTATGGAGGGAGCTTTACTCTGTATCGAACTCTTTGCTGTGTCTGTCCTGGGAGTGTTTGATGGGGACAGTGTAGGGGGAGCTTTACTCTGTATGTAACCCCGTGCTGTATCTGTCCTGGGTGTGTTTGATGGGGACAGTGTACAGCGAGCTTTACTCTGTATCTAACCCCGTGCTGTATCTGTCCTGAGTGTGTTTGGTGGGGGACAGTATAGAGGGAGCTTTACTCTGTATCTAACCCCGTGCTGTATCTGTCCTGAGTGTGTTTGGTGGGGACAGTGTCGAGGGAGCTTTACTCTGTATCTAACCCCGTGCTGTATCTGTCCTGAGTGTGTTTGGTGGGGACAGTGTCGAGGAAGGTTTTCTCTGCATCGAAATACTTGAGGTATCCACTCTTCGATCGCTTCAATGTGGGAACAAACAGGGATCTAATTTTATCCAGTAATTGGATGGAGCTCTTGGGGCTAAAGTGGGATCAGGATGTTGAATTTGATGATCAGCCATGATCATAATGAATGTTGGAGCAGGCTGGAAGGGCCGAATGGCCTCCTCCTGCTTCTAGTTTGTGTGTTTATAAATGATGAAAAGGCAGCAGCAGTGGGAGTTCAATATGTGTGGATATTTCACAGCTTGATTCACACAATACACACAGCAATGTCGCTGATATCTTGGAAATGCTGCAAATGTTGTCAAACACAATACGCAGGGCACCTTAATGTTGCAATGTTACTCCCAAACTGTCATCCCACAGGGTCAACATTTCTGTACAATGTGAGTGAATCGTAAGTTAATATAGTTCAGTTTCAATGTTTAAAATAACCAGTCACTTTTCTGTGGCTGCTTTGGGAATGTCAGTGGAATGTAGTTCACAGTAAATTGTGAACAATTGTATTGGGGAATAATTGGAAGCAGTTTCCATTGAGAGCTTCCTGCATTCTGGAAATGTGTGTGATCTATTCAGAGATTGGAAATGATGGATGAATAAAGATACAGTTCTTTGTTACTGACATTAGATTGTGACTCTTGAAGTTTCACCAGTTCCATGTGCTGAGAGAAAGGAATGATTAAGCAACATCCAGCATTCAAATTCTCCAGATAAGTTTAAAAGGCAGTGAAAGACTGAATACACAAACTCTGAGACAGACAGACACAACTGTATCCACAGCTTTAACTTCATGTTAGAATCTGCAGAGATGAGATCATGGTTGGAATAAACAAGAGTCCACACTGGGATGCTGAGCAATTTGAGTTCTGTTTTTCCTAAAAGTCAACCTAAAAATCTGCAATTAAAAATTCCTTGGACAGAGCAGAGGGGATTTTACTCTGTGTGTTGTGTTTGGGTTGGAAGTGTTTTCTGAGCAGGGTGGTACAATGGCACAGTGGTTGGCACTGCTGCCTCACAGCGTCAGGAACACGGGTTCAATTCCAGCCTCGGGTGACTGTCTGTGTGGGGTTTACACATTCTCCCCATGTCTGCGTTGGTTTCCTCCGAGTGCCCCGGTTTCCTCCCACACTCCAAAGATATGCGGGCTATTTTGATTGGCTATGCTAAATTGCCCCTTAATGTCCTGGGATGTGTAGGTTCGGGGAATTAGCTCTGGTAAATGCATGGCATTATGCGGATAGATGCTCTTTCGGAGAGTCAGTACAGACCCGATAGGCTGAATGGCCTCCTTCTGCACTGTGGTGATTGTATGGTTTTTGTGTCGATGAAGATTTCCTCTGAAACACTGGGATTGAGGTTAAGGAGTGATTTAATGAAACCCTTCAAAATAATAAGTGAAATGGAGAGGGTTAATAAAGAAGAAAGCTAAAAGCAAAATACTGCAGATACAGGAATCATGGGTGGCACAGAGGTTAGCACTGCTGCCTCAGAGCGCCAGGGACCCGGGGTCGATTCCAGGCTTGGGTCACTGTCTGTGCGGAGTCTGTACATTCTCCCCGTGTCTGCGTGGGTTTCCTCCGCCTGCTCCACTTTCCCCCCACAGTTCGAAAGACACGATGGTTAGGGTGCGTTGGCCATGCTAAATTCTCCCTCAGTGTCGCCGAACAGGCGCTGAAACAAAAACAGAAAATCTCAGCAGGTTTTAATGCAGTGAAACGCATTAAACAGCATCTGTGGAGAGGGAATGGAGCCAATGTTTCGAGTCAGGATGACCCACAGATGCTGATAAAGAGCAACATTTTCTGCTGGTTGGGGAGTCTAGGACTTGGGGGACATTTGATTTTCGACAATGTTTGGTATTTTAGACTTTTAGGAGTGAAATGAAGAAACACTTTGCCACGTGGAACTTACAAAGAAACATAGAAAATAGGAACAGGTGGAGGCCATTCAGCCCTTCCATCCTGCTCCGCCATCCATTGTGACCATGGCTGATCATGGTTTCCTCCGGGTGCTCCGGTTTCCTCCCACAGTCAAAAGATGCCCAGGTTGGTTGATTGGCCGTGACAAATTGACCCTAGTTTCGGGGGGGATCAGCAGGGTAAATGTGTGGTGTTACGGGGATAGGGTGGGATTGTTGTTGGAGCAGTCTCGATGGGCCGAATGGTCTCCTCCTGTTCCTATTTGCGACGTTTCTTTGTAAGTGTCAGGTACAATCTGCGACTGTACATCTTGTGTGTGTCTCAGTGTCAGCTCTGAAACCTGTACAGCACAATCCCATCCTGTTTCAGTCTCAGCCTGCCTGTGTATCTGTATCTCTCCCTCTGAAATTAGCTTGTCCTTTTCCTGAATAAGACTGACTACATTTCCAAAGGGCTGGATTCATACAATAAAACAGCAAGCTTTCTTCAAACGATGGTTTGCAAATGTTGGTGAGCTCAGTACACGTGGTACATTAATGTTACAATGAGATAGAATCTGTATTCAGACAACTGTCATCCCAGAGACTCCAAACTTCACCGTGTTAACATTCTGACCAAACACTAAAGCTTTCCATAAAGCAAGGCTGACAAATCCCAATCCTCCTTTTCCGATGCGCTCTGACTAATATATTTCTCTCACTCACTATCTCTCGGTCCCCTCTTGATCTCTGTCACTCCCTTTTTCTCACTCACTCAGTCTGTGTTTTCTCTGAATCTCTCTCTCTCTCCCTCTGAGAATCTGGAATGAAACATCAGTCAGCTTTTTTCGGTTTGTTCACAGTGAGCAATTTTCTTCAATGCTTTCTCAGATAAGGAGAGCAAAACTGTGCACAATACTGCAGGTGTGGTCTCACTGAGGCCCTGTACAGCTGCAGTAAGACATCCTTGCTCCTGGACTCACATCCTCTTGCAAACAACAACATACCATTGGTCTTCCTAACTGCTTGCTTACCTGCACGCTCACTTCCAGTGACTGGTGTATAAGGACATCCAGGTCCCTTTGTACACCATCATTCCCAATCTATCACCATTTAACCTATACTCTGCCATTCTGTTTCTCCGTTCAAAGTGGAAAACATCACATTTATCCACATGTGTGGTGTGTGAGTTTGTGTCCAAATACAGTCAAACTAAGACACAAACTGGGGCTTTAACCACACACACAGTGTTGTGTACAGTTTTATCCTCTTACCTAAGGAAATACATTCTTGTTGAGAGACTTCAATGACGTTTCACTGCATTAATTCCAGGGGTGGAGGGAGTGTCCCCTGAGGAAAGATTCAATAGACTGGACTTTTATTTTATGCACTTTGGAAGAATGAGAGGTGATCTCATTCAAACTCAGAGAGTTCTTACAGGGCCCAGCGGGGTAGAGACATAAAGATTTACACATTGGAAACAAGCCCTTTGGCCAAACTTGTCCATGCCACCCAGATTTTACCATTAAGCTAGTACCATTTGCCTGTTTGACATATATCCCTCCATACCAATCTTCCCAATATAACTGTCTAAATGCTTTCTAAAATATAAAATTGTACCCGCCGCTACTACGACCTCTGGCAGCTTGTTCCAATTCCTCACCACCCTCTGTGTGAAAAGAATTGCCCTCTGGACCCTCTCCTCTCTCACCTTAAACCTGTGCCCTCTAGTTTTAGACTCCTCTCCCTTTTGGAAAAGATGTTGACGAGCTTATCAAAGGACAACAAAAATTACAGCACAGGAACAGGCCCTTCGGCCCTCCAAGCCTGCACCGACCATGCTGCCCGACTGAACTAAAACCCCCTACCCTTCCGGGGACCGTATCCCTCTATTCCCATCCTATTTATGTATTTGTCCAGACACTCCGTAAAGCTCACGATTGTGTCTGCTTCCACTACCTCCCCGGCAGTGAGTTCCAGGCACACCACCCTCTGTGTAAAAAACATGCCTCGTACATCTCCTTTAAACCTTGCCTCTCGCACCTGAAACTTATGCCCCCGAGTAATTGACTCTTCGACCCAGAGAAAAAGCTTCTGAATATCCACTCTGACCATGCCCCTCATAATCTTGTAGACTTCTACCAGTTCACCCCTCAACCTCTGTCGTTCCAATGAGAACAAATCAAGTTTCTCCAACCTCTCCTCATAGCTAATGCCCTCCATACCAGGCAACATCCTGGTAAATCTTTTCTGAATCCTCTCCAAAGCCTCCACATTTTTCTGGTAGTGTGTCGACCAGAATTGAACACTATATTCCAAGTGCGGATTAACTGAGGTTCTATAAAGCTGCTATATTTATGCCTCATTATTTTAAAGACCTCTATAAGACCACGCCTAAGTCAACTCAAGGACAAAAAGTCCCAGACTATCCAGCCTCTCATTATAACTCAAACCATCAAGACCCTGTAGCATCCCAGTAATTATTTTCTGCGCACTTTCTAGTTTAAAAATATCCTTTCTATAATAGGGTGACCAAAACAATACACAGCATTCCAAGTGTGGTCTTACCAATGCCTTGTATAACTCCAACAAGACGTCCCAACTCCTGTATTCAATGTTCTGACCAATGAAACCAAGCATGTGGAATGCCTTCTTCACCACTCTATCCACCTGTGACTCCACTTTCAAGGAGTTATCAATCTGTACCCCGAGATCTCTTTGTTCTGTAACTCTCACCAACACCCTACCATTAACTGAGTAAGTCCTGCGTTGGTTCAATCCACCAAAATGCATCACCTCACATTTATCTAAATTAAACTCCATCTGCCATTCATCAGCCCACTGGCCCAATTGATCAAGATCCCGTTGCAATCCTAGATAACCTTCTTCACTGTCCACTATGCCATAAATGTTGGTGTCATTTGCAAACGTACGAACCATGCCTCCTAAATTCTCATCCAAATCATTAATATAAATGACAAATAACAGTGGACCCAGCACCGATCCCTGAGGCACCCCGCTGGTCACAGGCCTCCAGTTTGACAAAAAAACAACCCTCTACAACCACCTTCTGTCATCAAGCCTATTTTATATCAATTTGGCTACCTCACCCTGGATCCCGTGAGATTTAACCAAATCCTGTCTGCTTTTGTTTTGAAATGTTTACATTTTTTAACACTGAAACCTCTTGCCCTTGTTGGGAATATCAGTGCGGTTTGAGAAAAGCAAACACTGATCCCACACTCAACAGCCCCCAACACAGGACTGAGCAGAGAGTGTGAAATGTGACTGGTGTGAGTGTGGATTGTCTTTTAAAAGTGGGTAAGAAACACTCCCCCATTTTCAAATCTTTACCTTGCTTATGTAGCGTCTCGGACTCCCCTGTCACTCACTATCCATCTGAATTAATCTCTATTCCTCACTGTCTAACTGTTAATCTCTGCATTGCTCCCTCTCCCTATCTCTCTGTTACTCTGCATCGCTCCATCTCTCGCTCTCTTCCTCTCTCTCTCTATCCCTCTCATCCACCATGTTGTTTACCGTTAAGGGGTCTAATCACGGAGAATTCAAACACTCTTTCTGTTTCTGTCTTGGCAGAATTAGCAACATGAGTGCAAATTTCAAGATTGGATTCACACAATACAGACAAAACGGTATTTATAGAATGGCTTCTGCAAATGCTGGTGAGCTCAGTACATGTGGTACCGAATGTTACAATGAGATGGAATCTGTATTCAGACAACTGTTACTCTCTGCATTGCTCTCTCTCATTCTCCCTACCTCTCTGTTACTCTGTATCTCTTCCTCTCCCTCTCTATCCCTCTCATCCACCATGTTGTTTATCGTTAAGGGGTCTAATCACGGATAATTCAAACACTCTTTCTGTTTCTGTCTTGGCAGAATTAGCAACATGAGTGGATATTTCAAGACTGGATTCACACAATACAGACAGAACGCTGGTGAGCTCAGTACACGTGGTACCTGAATGTTACAATAAGATAGAATCTGTATTCAGACAACTGTCACCCCACAGGGTCCAAACTTCACCGTGTTAATTTGATTTGATTTGATTGATTTGTGTTGGGATGCAGTGAAAAGTATTGTTTCCTGTGCGCTATCCAGACAAAACATTCCGTACGTAGAGTACACAGGGAGAAGGAGAGGAAAGGGTGCAGAATATAGTGTTGCAGTTACTGATAGGGTGTAGATACAGTGTAGAGGGAGCTTTACTCTGTATGAAACCCCGTGCTGTACCGGTCCTGGGAGTGTTTGATGGGGACAGTGTAGAGGGAGCTTTACTCTGTATCTAACCCCATGCACTATCTGTCCTGGGTGTGTTTGATGGGGACAGTGTAGAGGGAGCTTTACTCTGTATCTAACCCCGTGCTGTACCTGTCCTGGGAGTGTTTGATGGGGACAGTGTAGAGGGAGCTTTACTCTGTATCTAACCCCATGCACTATCTGTCCTGTGTGTGTTTCATGGGGACAGTGTAGAGGGAGCTTTACTCTGTATCTAACCCCTTGTTGTACCTGTCCTGTGTGTGTTTGATGGGGACAGTGTGGAAGCAGCTTTTCCCTTTATCTAACCCCGTGTTGTATCTGTCCTGTGTGTGTTTGATGGGGGACAGTGCAGAGGGAGCTTTACTCTGTATCTAACCCCGTGTTGTATCTGTCCTGTGTGTGTTTGATGGGGACAGTGCAGAGGGAGCTTTACTCTGTATCTAAGCCCGTGTTGTATCTGTCCTGTGTGTGTTTGATGGGGACAGTGTGCAGGGAGCTTTATTCTGTAACCCCATGCTGAACATGTCCTGTGAGTGTTTGATGGGGACAGTGCAGAGGGGGTTTTACTCTCCATCTAACCCCGTGCTGTACCTGTCCTGGGAGTGTTTGTTAGGGACAGTGTGGAGGGAGCTTGACACTGTATCTAACCCCGTGCTGTACCTGTCCTGGGAGTGTTTGATGGGGGACAGTGTGGAGGGAGCTTTACTCTATGTCTAGCCCCGTGCTGTATCTGTCCATCAGTGTTTGATGGGGACAGTGTGGAGGGAGCTTTACTCTGTATCTAACCCCGTGCTGTACCTGTCCTGGGAGTGTTTGATGGGTACAGTGTAGAGGGAGCTTTACTCTGCATCAAACCCCGTGCTCTATCTGTCCTGGGACTATTTGATGGGGACAGTGTCGAGGGAACTTTACTTTGTATCTAAACCCGTGCTGTGTCTGTCCTGGTTGTGTTTGATGGGGACCGTGTAGAGGGAGTTTTACTCTCTATCTAACCCCGTGCTCCAGCTGTCCTGGGAGTGTTTGATGGGGACAGTGTAGAGGGAGCTTTACTCTGTATCTAACCCCATGCTCGACCTGTCCTGGGAGTGTTGGATGGGGGACAATGCAGAGGAAGCGTTACTCTGTCTCTAACCGCGTGCTGTATCTATCCTGGGTGTGTTTGATGGGGACAGTGTAGAGGGAGCTTTAGTCTATATCTAGCCCCGTGCTGTACCTGTCCTGGCAGTGTTTGATGGGGACCGTGTGGAGGGAGCTTTACTCTGTATGTAACCCCGTGCTGTACCTGTCCTGGGAGTGTTTGATGGGGACAGTGTAGAGGGAGCTTTACTCTGTATCTAACCCCGTGCTGTATCCATCCTGGGTGTGTTTGATGGGGACAGTGCAGAGGAAGCTTTACTCTGTATCTAACCCCGTGCTGTACCTGCCCTGGGAGTGTTTGATGAGGACAGTGTGAAGGGAGCTTTATTCTGTAACCCCATGCTGAACATGTCCTGTGAGTGTTTGACGGGGACAGTGTAGAGGGAATTTTACTCTCTATCTAACCCCATGCTCCATCTGTCCTGGGAGTGTTTGATGGGGACAGTGTAGAGGGAGCTTTACTCTGTATCTAACCCCATGCTGTACCTGTCCTGGGAGTGTTGGATGGGGGGCAATGCAGAGGGAGCTTTATTCTGTATCTAAACGCGTGCTGTACCTGTCCTGGGAGTGTTTGATGGGGACAGTGTAGAGGGAGCTTTACCCTGCATCAAACCGCGTGCTCTATCCGTCCTGGGACTATTTGATGGGGACAGTCTCGAGGGGGCTTTACTGGGTATCTAACCACGTGCTGTTCCTGTCCTGGATGTGTTTGATGGGGACAGTGTAGAGGGAACTTTACCCTGTACTAGCCCATGCTGTGGTTGTCCTGGGAGTGATTGATGGGGACAGTAGAGAGGGAGCTTTACTTTGTTTCTAACCCCGTGCTCTATCTTTCCTGGCAGTGTTTGATGTGGACAGTGCACAGGGAGCTTTACTCTGTATCTAGCTCCGAGTTGTACCTGTCCAGGGAGTGTTTGATGGGGGACGATGTAGAGGGAGCTTTACTCTCTATCGAGACCCGTCCTGTCCCTGTCCTGGGTGATTTGGTGTGGACAGTGGGGAAGCAGCTTTTCCCTGTATCTATCCCTATGCTGTATCTATCATTGGATCGTTTGATAGTGACAGTGTGGAGGGAGCTTGACTCTGTATCTAACCCCGTGCTGTACCTGTCCTGGGAGTGTTTGATGGGGACAGTGTAGAGGGAGCTTCACTCTGTATCTAACCCCGTGCTGTACCTGTCCTGGGAGTGTTTGATGGGGACAGTGTAGAGGGAGCTTTATTCTGTATCTAACCCCGTGCTGTATCTATCCTGGGTGTGTTTGATGGGGACAGTGTAGAGGGAGCTTTACTCTGTATCTAACCCCGTGCTGTACCTGTCCTGGGAGTGTTTGATGGGGGACAGTATAGAGGGAGCTTTACTCTGTATCTAACTCCGTGCTGTACCTGTCCAGGGAGTGTTTGATGGGGGACAGTATAGAGGGAGCTTTACTCTGTATCTAACCCCATGCTGTCCCTGCCCTGGGAGTGTTTGATGGGGACAGTGTAGAGGGAGCTTTACTCTGTATCTAACCCCTTGTTGTACCTGTCCTGTGTGTGTTTGATGGGGCAGTGTGGAAGCAGCTTTTCCCTTCATCTAACCCCGTGTTGTATCTGTCCTGTGTGTGTTTGATGGGGACAGTGCAGACGGAGCTTTACTCTGTATCTAACCCCGTGTTGTATCTGTCCTGTGTGTGTTTGATGGGGACAGTGCAGAGGGAGCTTTACTCTGTATCTAACCCCGTGTTGTATCTGTCCTGTGTGTGTTTGATGGGGACAGTGTGCAGGGAGCTTTATTCTGTAACCCCATGCTGAACATGTCCTGTGAGTGTTTGATGGGGACAGTGTAGAGGGGGTTTTACTCTCCATCTAACCCCGTGCTGTACCTGTCCTGGGAGTGTTTGATGGGGACAGTGTGGAGGGAGCTTGACTCTGTATCTAACCCCGTGCTGTACCTGTCCTGGGAGTGTTTGATGGGGACTGTGTGGAGGGAGCTTGACTCTGTATCTAACCCCGTACTGTACCTGTCCTGGGAGTGTTTAATGGGGACAGTGCAGAGGGAGCTTTACTCTGTATCTAACCCCGTGCTGTACCTGTCCTGGGAGTGTTTGGTGGGGACAGTGTGGAGGGAGCGTTAATCTATATCTAGCCCCGTGCTGTACCTGTCCTGGCAGTGTTTGATGGGGACAGTGTGGAGGGAGCTTTACTCTGTATCTAACCCCGTGCTGTACCTGTCCTCGGAGTGTTTGATGGGGACAGTGTAGAGGGAGCTTTACTCTGCATCAAACCCCGTGCTCTATCTGTCCTGGGACTATTTGATGGGGACAGCGTAGAGGGAACTTTACTTTGTATCTAAACCCGTGCTGTGTCTGTCCTGGTTGTGTTTTAGGGGGACCGTGTAGAGGGAGTTTTACTCTCTATTTCACCCCGTGCTCCACATGTCCTGGGAGTGTTTGATGGGGACAGTGTAGAGGGAGCTTTACTCTGTATCTAACCCCGTGCTGTATCCATCCTGGGTGTGTTTGATGGGGACAGTGTAGAGGAAGCTTTACTCTGTATCTAACCCCGTGCTGTACCTGCCCTGGGAGTGTTTGATGGGGACAGTGTGCAGGGAGCTTTATTCTGTATCTAACCCCATGCTGTATCTGTCCTGTGTGTGTTTGATGAGGACAGTGTGAAGGGAGCTTTATTCTGTAACCCCATGCTGAACATGTCCTGTGAGTGTTTGATGGGGACAGTGTAGAGGGAGTTTTACTCTCTATCTAACCCCGTGCTCCACCTGTCCTGGGAGTGTTTGATGGGGACAGTGTAGTGGGAGCTTTACTCTGTATCTAACCCCATGCTGTACCTGTCCTGGGAGTGTTGGATGGGGGACAGTGTAGAGGGAGCTTTACTCTGTATCTAACCCCGTGCTGTACCTGTCCTGGGAGTGTTTGATGCGGACAGTGTAGAGGGAACTTTACTTTGCATGTAACCCCGTACTGTACCTGTCCTGGGAGTGTTTGATGCGGACAGTGCAGAGGGAGCATTACTCTGTATCTAACCCCGTGCTGTACCTGTCCTGGGAGTGTTTGATGGGGACAGTGTAGAGGGAGCTTTACTCTGTATCTAACCCTGTGCTGTACCTGTCCTGAGAGTGTTTGATGGGGACAATGTAGAGGGAGCTTTACCCTGCATCAAACCGCGTGCTCTATCCGTCCTGGGACTATTTGATGGGGACAGTCTCGAGGGGGCTTTACTGGGTATCTAACCACGTGCTGTTCCTGTCCTGGATGTGTTTGATGGGGACAGTGTAGAGGGAACTTTACCCTGTACCTAGCCCATGCTGTGGTTGTCCTGGGAGTGATTGATGGGGACAGTAGAGAGGGAGCTTTACTTTGTTTCTAACCCCGTGCTCTATCTTTCCTGGGAGTGTTTGATGTGGACAGTGCACAGGGAGCTTTACTCTGTATCTAGCTCCGAGTTGTACCTGTCCAGGGAGTGTTTGATGGGGGACGATGTAGAGGGAGCTTTACTCTCTATCGAGACCCGTCCTGTCCCTGTCCTGGGTGATTTGGTGTGGACAGTGGGGAAGCAGCTTTTCCCTGCATCCATCCCTATGCTGTATCTATCATTGGATCGTTTGATAGTGACAGTGTGGAGGGAGCTTGACTCTGTATCTAACCCCGTGCTGTACCTGTCCTGGGAGTGTTTGATGGGGACAGTGTAGAGGGAGCTTTACTCTGTATCTAACCCCATGCTCTATCTGTCCTGGGTGTGTTTGATGGGGACAGTGTAGAGGGAGCTTTACTCTGTTTCCAATCCCGTGCTGTACCTGTCCTGGGAGTGTTTGATGGGGGACAGTGTAGAGGGAGCTTTACTCTGTATCTAACCCCATGCTCTATCTGTCCTGGGAGTGTTTGATGGGGGACAGTATAGAGGGAGCTTTACTCTGTATCTAACCCCATGCTGTCCCTGCCCTGGGAGTGTTTGATGGGGACAGTGTAGAGGGAGCTTTACTCTGTATCTAACCCCTTGTTGTACCTGTCCTGTGTGTGTTTGATGGGGCAGTGTGGAAGCAGCTTTTCCCTTTATCTAACCCCGTGTTGTATCTGTCCTGTGTGTGTTTGATAGGGACAGTGCAGACGGAGCTTTACTCTGTATCTAACCCCGTGTTGTATCTGTCCTGTGTGTGTTTGATGGGGACAGTGCAGAGGGAGCTTTACTCTGTATCTAACCCCGTGTTGTATCTGTCCTGTGTGTGCTGGATGGGGACAGTGTGCAGGGAGCTTTATTCTGTAACCCCATGCTGAACATGTCCTGTGAGTGTTTGATGGGGACAGTGTAGAGGGGGTTTTACTCTCCATCTAATCCCGTGCTGTACCTGTCCTGGGAGTGTTTGATGGGGACAGTGTGGAGGGAGCTTGACTCTGTATCTAACCCCGTGCTGTACCTGTCCTGGGAGTGTTTGATGGGGACTGTGTGGAGGGAGCTTGACTCTGTATCTAACCCCGTACTGTACCTGTCCTGGGAGTGTTTAATGGGGACAGTGTAGAGGGAGCTTTACTCTGTATCTAACCCCGTGCTGTACCTGTCCTGGGAGTGTTTGATGGGGACAGTGTGGAGGGAGCGTTAATCTATATCTAACCCCGTGCTGTACCTGTCCTGGGAGTGTTTGATGGGGACAGTGTAGAGGGAGCTTTACTCTGCATCAAACCCCGTGCTCTATCTGTCCTGGGACTATTTGATGGGGACAGTGTAGAGGGAACTTTACTTTGTATCTAAACCCGTGCTGTGTCTGTCCTGGTTGTGTTTTAGGGGGACCGTGTAGAGGGAGTTTTACTCTCTATCTAACCCCGTGCTCCACATGTCCTGGGAGTGTTTGATGGGGACAGTGTAGAGGGAGCTTTACTCTGTATCTAACCCCGTGCTGTATCCATCCTGGGTGTGTTTGATGGGGACAGTGTAGAGGAAGCTTTACTCTGTATCTAACCCCGTGCTGTACCTGCCCTGGGAGTGTTTGATGGGGACAGTGTGCAGGGAGCTTTATTCTGTATCTAACCCCATGCTGTATCTGTCCTATGTGTGTTTGATGAGGACAGTGTGAAGGGAGCTTTACTCTGTAACCCCATGCTGAACATGTCCTGTGAGTGTTTGATGGGGACAGTGTATAGGGAGTTTTACTCTCTATCTCACCCCGTGCTCCACCTGTCCTGGGAGTGTTTGATGGGGACAGTGTAGTGGGAGCTTTACTCTGTATCTAACCCCATGCTGTACCTGTCCTGGGAGTGTTTGATGGGGACAGTGTAGAGGGAGTTTTACTCTCTATCTGACCCCGTGCTCCACCTGTCCTGGGAGTGTTTGATGGGGACAGTGTAGAGGGAACTTTACTTTGCATCTAACCCCGTACTGTACCTGTCCAGGGAGTGTGTGATGCGGACAGTGCAGAGGGAGCTTTACTCTGTATCTCACCCTGTGCTGTACCTGTCCTGGGAGTGTTTGATGGGGGACAGTGTAGAGGGAGCTTTACTCTGTATCTAACCCCGTGATGTACCTGTCCTGGGAGTGTTTGATGGGGGACAGTGTAGAGGGAGCTTTACTCTGTATCTAACCCCGTGCTGTACCTGTCCTGGGAGTGTTTGATGCGGACAGTGTAGAGGGAACTTTACTTTGCATGTAACCCCGTACTGTACCTGTCCTGGGAGTGTTTGATGCGGACAGTGCAGAGGGAGCATTACTCTGTATCTCACCCTGTGCTGTACCTGTCCTGAGAGTGTTTGATGGGGACAATGTAGAGGGAGCTTTACCCTGCATCAAACCGCGTGCTCTATCCGTCCTGGGACTATTTGATGGGGACAGTCTCGAGGGGGCTTTACTGGGTATCTAACCACGTGCTGTTCCTGTCCTGGATGTGTTTGATGGGGACAGTGTAGAGGGAACTTTACCCTGTACCTAGCCCATGCTGTGGTTGTCCTGGGAGTGATTGATGGGGACAGTAGAGAGGGAGCTTTACTTTGTTTCTAACCCCGTGCTCTATCTTTCCTGGGAGTGTTTGATGTGGACAGTGCACAGGGAGCTTTACTCTGTATCTAGCTCCGAGTAGTACCTGTCCAGGGAGTGTTTGATGGGGGACGATGTAGAGGGAGCTTTACTCTCTATCGAGACCCGTCCTGTCCCTGTCCTGGGTGATTTGGTGTGGACAGTGGGGAAGCAGCTTTTCCCTGCATCCATCCCTATGCTGTATCTATCATTGGATCGTTTGATAGTGACAGTGTGGAGGGAGCTTGACTCTGTATCTAACCCCGTGCTGTACCTGTCCTGGGAGTGTTTGATGGGGACAGTGTAGAGGGAGCTTCACTCTGTATCTAACCCCGTGCTGTACCTGTCCTGGGAGTGTTTGATGGGGACAGTGTAGAGGGAGCTTTATTCTGCATCTAACCCCGTGCTGTATCTATCCTGGGTGTGTTTGATGAGGACAGTGTCGAGGAAGCTTTGCTCTGTATCTCACCCTGTGCTGTACCTGTCCTGGGTGTGTTTGATGGGGACAGTGCAGAGGGAGCTTTACTCTGGATCTAATCCCATGCTCTATCTGCCCTGTGTGTGTTTGATGGGGAAAGTGTGCAGGGAGCTTTATTCTGTAACCCCATGCTGAACATGTCCTGGGGGTTTTTGATGGGGACAGTGCAGAGGGAGCTTTATTCTGTAACCCCATGCTGAACATGTCCTGTGTGTGTTTGATGGGGACAGTGTGCAGGGAGCTTTATTCTGTAACCCCATGCTGAACATGTCCTGGGGGTTTTTGATGGGGACAGTGTCGAGGGAGCTTTTCTCTGTATCTAACCCCGTGCTGTACCTGTCCTGGGAGTGTTTGATGGGGACAGTGCAGAGGGAGCTTTACTCTGTATCTAACCCCGTGCTGTACCTGTCCTGGGAGTGTTTGATGGGGACAGTGTAGAGGGAGCTTTGCTCTGTATCTCACCCTGTGCTGTACCTGTCCTGAGAGTGTTTGATGGGGACAGTGTAGAGGGAACTTTACTCTGTATCTAACCCCGTACTGTACCTGTCCAGGGAGTTTGTGATGCGGACAGTGCGGAGGGAGCTTTACTGTGTATCTAACCCCGTACTGTACCTGTCCAGGGAGTTTGTGATGCGGACAGTGCAGAGGGAACTTTACTCTGTATCTAACCCTGTGCTGTACCTGTCCTGGGAGTGTTTGATGGGGACAGTGTAGAGGGAACTTTACCCTGTACCTAGCCCATGCTGTCCTTGTCCTGGGAGTGATTGATGGGGACAGTGTAGATGGAACTTTACTTTGTATCTAACCCCGTGCTGTACCTGTGGAGGGAGTGTTTGATGGGGACAGTGTAGAGGGAGCTATACTCTGTATCTAACCCCGTGCTGTACCTGTCCTGGGAGTGTTTGATGGGGACAGTGTAGAGGGAACTTTACTTTGCATCTAACCCCGTACTGTACCTGTCCAGGGAGTGTGTGATGCGGACAGTGCAGAGGGAGCTTTAATCTGTATCTCACCCTGTGCTGTACCTGTCCTGGGAGTGTTTGATGGGGACAGTGTAGAGGGAGCTTTACTCTGTATCTAATCCCGTGATGTACCTGTCCTGGGAGTGTTTGATGGGGACAGTGTAGAGGGAGCTTTACTCTGTATCTAACCCCGTGCTGTACCTGTCCTGGGAGTGTTTGATGGGGACAGTGTGGAGGGAGCGTTAATCTGTATCTAGCCCCGTGCTGTACCTGTCCTGGCAGTGTTTGATGGGGACAGTGTGGAGGGAGCTTTACTCTGTATCTAACCCCGTGTTGTATCTGTCCTGTGTGTGCTGGATGGGGACAGTGTGCAGGGAGCTTTATTCTGTAACCCCATGCTGAACATGTCCTGTGAGTGTTTGATGGGGACAGTGTAGAGGGGGTTTTACTCTCCATCTAATCCCGTGCTGTACCTGTCCTGGGAGTGTTTGATGGGGACAGTGTGGAGGGAGCTTGACTCTGTATCTAACCCCGTGCTGTACCTGTCCTGGGAGTGTTTGATGGGGACTGTGTGGAGGGAGCTTGACTCTGTATCTAACCCCGTACTGTACCTGTCCTGGGAGTGTTTAATGGGGACAGTGTAGAGGGAGCTTTACTCTGTATCTAACCCCGTGCTGTACCTGTCCTGGGAGTGTTTGATGGGGACAGTGTGGAGGGAGCGTTAATCTATATCTAGCCCCGTGCTGTACCTGTCCTGGGAGTGTTTGATGGGGACAGTGTAGAGGGAGCTTTACTCTGCATCAAACCCCGTGCTCTATCTGTCCTGGGACTATTTGATGGGGACAGTGTAGAGGGAACTTTACTTTGTATCTAAACCCGTGCTGTGTCTGTCCTGGTTGTGTTTTAGGGGGACCGTGTAGAGGGAGTTTTACTCTCTATCTAACCCCGTGCTCCACATGTCCTGGGAGTGTTTGATGGGGACAGTGTAGAGGGAGCTTTACTCTGTATCTAACCCCGTGCTGTATCCATCCTGGGTGTGTTTGATGGGGACAGTGTAGAGGAAGCTTTACTCTGTATCTAACCCCGTGCTGTACCTGCCCTGGGAGTGTTTGATGGGGACAGTGTGCAGGGAGCTTTATTCTGTATCTAACCCCATGCTGTATCTGTCCTATGTGTGTTTGATGAGGACAGTGTGAAGGGAGCTTTACTCTGTAACCCCATGCTGAACATGTCCTGTGAGTGTTTGATGGGGACAGTGTATAGGGAGTTTTACTCTCTATCTCACCCCGTGCTCCACCTGTCCTGGGAGTGTTTGATGGGGACAGTGTAGTGGGAGCTTTACTCTGTATCTAACCCCATGCTGTACCTGTCCTGGGAGTGTTTGATGGGGACAGTGTAGAGGGAGTTTTACTCTCTATCTGACCCCGTGCTCCACCTGTCCTGGGAGTGTTTGATGGGGACAGTGTAGAGGGAACTTTACTTTGCATCTAACCCCGTACTGTACCTGTCCAGGGAGTGTGTGATGCGGACAGTGCAGAGGGAGCTTTACTCTGTATCTCACCCTGTGCTGTACCTGTCCTGGGAGTGTTTGATGGGGGACAGTGTAGAGGGAGCTTTACTCTGTATCTAACCCCGTGATGTACCTGTCCTGGGAGTGTTTGATGGGGGACAGTGTAGAGGGAGCTTTACTCTGTATCTAACCCCGTGCTGTACCTGTCCTGGGAGTGTTTGATGCGGACAGTGTAGAGGGAACTTTACTTTGCATGTAACCCCGTACTGTACCTGTCCTGGGAGTGTTTGATGCGGACAGTGCAGAGGGAGCATTACTCTGTATCTCACCCTGTGCTGTACCTGTCCTGAGAGTGTTTGATGGGGACAATGTAGAGGGAGCTTTACCCTGCATCAAACCGCGTGCTCTATCCGTCCTGGGACTATTTGATGGGGACAGTCTCGAGGGGGCTTTACTGGGTATCTAACCACGTGCTGTTCCTGTCCTGGATGTGTTTGATGGGGACAGTGTAGAGGGAACTTTACCCTGTACCTAGCCCATGCTGTGGTTGTCCTGGGAGTGATTGATGGGGACAGTAGAGAGGGAGCTTTACTTTGTTTCTAACCCCGTGCTCTATCTTTCCTGGGAGTGTTTGATGTGGACAGTGCACAGGGAGCTTTACTCTGTATCTAGCTCCGAGTAGTACCTGTCCAGGGAGTGTTTGATGGGGGACGATGTAGAGGGAGCTTTACTCTCTATCGAGACCCGTCCTGTCCCTGTCCTGGGTGATTTGGTGTGGACAGTGGGGAAGCAGCTTTTCCCTGCATCCATCCCTATGCTGTATCTATCATTGGATCGTTTGATAGTGACAGTGTGGAGGGAGCTTGACTCTGTATCTAACCCCGTGCTGTACCTGTCCTGGGAGTGTTTGATGGGGACAGTGTAGAGGGAGCTTCACTCTGTATCTAACCCCGTGCTGTACCTGTCCTGGGAGTGTTTGATGGGGACAGTGTAGAGGGAGCTTTATTCTGCATCTAACCCCGTGCTGTATCTATCCTGGGTGTGTTTGATGAGGACAGTGTCGAGGAAGCTTTGCTCTGTATCTCACCCTGTGCTGTACCTGTCCTGGGTGTGTTTGATGGGGACAGTGCAGAGGGAGCTTTACTCTGGATCTAATCCCATGCTCTATCTGCCCTGTGTGTGTTTGATGGGGAAAGTGTGCAGGGAGCTTTATTCTGTAACCCCATGCTGAACATGTCCTGGGGGTTTTTGATGGGGACAGTGCAGAGGGAGCTTTATTCTGTAACCCCATGCTGAACATGTCCTGTGTGTGTTTGATGGGGACAGTGTGCAGGGAGCTTTATTCTGTAACCCCATGCTGAACATGTCCTGGGGGTTTTTGATGGGGACAGTGTCGAGGGAGCTTTTCTCTGTATCTAACCCCGTGCTGTACCTGTCCTGGGAGTGTTTGATGGGGACAGTGCAGAGGGAGCTTTACTCTGTATCTAACCCCGTGCTGTACCTGTCCTGGGAGTGTTTGATGGGGACAGTGTAGAGGGAGCTTTGCTCTGTATCTCACCCTGTGCTGTACCTGTCCTGAGAGTGTTTGATGGGGACAGTGTAGAGGGAACTTTACTCTGTATCTAACCCCGTACTGTACCTGTCCAGGGAGTTTGTGATGCGGACAGTGCGGAGGGAGCTTTACTGTGTATCTAACCCCGTACTGTACCTGTCCAGGGAGTTTGTGATGCGGACAGTGCAGAGGGAGCTTTGCTCTGTATCTCACCCTGTGCTGTACCTGTCCTGAGATTGTTTGATGGGGACAGTGTAGAGGGAACTTTACTCTGTATCTAACCCTGTGCTGTACCTGTCCTGGGAGTGTTTGATGGGGACAGTGTAGAGGGAACTTTACCCTGTACCTAGCCCATGCTGTCCTTGTCCTGGGAGTGATTGATGGGGACAGTGTAGATGGAACTTTACTTTGTATCTAACCCCGTGCTGTACCTGTGGAGGGAGTGTTTGATGGGGACAGTGTAGAGGGAGCTATACTCTGTATCTAACCCCGTGCTGTACCTGTCCTGGGAGTGTTTGATGGGGACAGTGTAGAGGGAACTTTACTTTGCATCTAACCCCGTACTGTACCTGTCCAGGGAGTGTGTGATGCGGACAGTGCAGAGGGAGCTTTAATCTGTATCTCACCCTGTGCTGTACCTGTCCTGGGAGTGTTTGATGGGGACAGTGTAGAGGGAGCTTTACTCTGTATCTAATCCCGTGATGTACCTGTCCTGGGAGTGTTTGATGGGGACAGTGTAGAGGGAGCTTTACTCTGTATCTAACCCCGTGCTGTACCTGTCCTGGGAGTGTTTGATGGGGACAGTGTGGAGGGAGCGTTAATCTGTATCTAGCCCCGTGCTGTACCTGTCCTGGCAGTGTTTGATGGGGACAGTGTGGAGGGAGCTTTACTCTGTATCTAACCCCGTGCTGTACCTGTCCTGGGAGTGTTTGATGGGGACAGTGTAGAGGGAGCTTTACTCTGCATCAAACCCCGTGCTCTATCTGTCCTGGGACTATTTGATGGGGACAGTGTAGAGGGAACTTTACTTTGTATCTAAACCCGTGCTGTGTCTGTCCTGGTTGTGTTTTAGGGGGACCGTGTAGAGGGAGTTTTACTCTCCATCTAACCCCGTGCTCCACATGTCCTGGGAGTGTTTGATGGGGACAGTGTAGAGGGAGCTTTACTCTGTATCTAACCCCGTGCTGTATCCATCCTGGGTGTGTTTGATGGGGACAGTGTAGAGGAAGCTTTACTCTGTATCTAACCCCGTGCTGTACCTGCCCTGGGAGTGTTTGATGGGGACAGTGTGCAGGGAGCTTTATTCTGTATCTAACCCCATGCTGTATCTGTCCTGTGTGTGTTTGATGAGGACAGTGTGAAGGGAGCTTTATTCTGTAACCCCATGCTGAACATGTCCTGTGAGTGTTTGATGGGGACAGTGTAGAGGGAGTTTTACTCTCTATCTAACCCCGTGCTCCACCTTTCCTGGGAGTGTTTGATGGGGACAGTGTAGTGGGAGCTTTACTCTGTATCTAACCCCATGCTGTACCTGTCCTGGGAGTGTTGGATGGGGGGCAATGCAGAGGGAGCTTTCTTCTGTCTCTAAACGCGTGCTGTACCTGTCCTGGGAGTGTTTGGTGGGGACAGTGTAGGGGGAACTTTACTCTGTATCTAACCCCGGACTGTACCTGTCCAGGGAGTGTGTGATGCGGACAGTGCAGAGGGAGCTTTACTCTGTATCTCACCCTGTGCTGTACCTGTCCTGGGAGTGTTTGATGGGGGACAGTGTAGAGGGAGCTTTACTCTGTATCTAACCCCGTGCTGTACCTGTCCTGGGAGTGTTTGATGCGGACAGTGTAGAGGGAACTTTACCTTGCATGTAACCCCGTACTGTACCTGTCCTGGGAGTGTTTGATGCGGACAGTGCAGAGGGAGCATTACTCTGTATCTCACCCTGTGCTGTACCTGTCCTGTGAGTGTTTGATGGGGACAGTGTAGAGGGAACTTTACTCTGTATCTAACACTGTGCTGTACCTGTCCTGGGAGTGTTTGATGGGGACAGTGTAGAGGGAACTTTACTTTGCATCTAAACCCGTGCTGTACCTGTCCTGGGAGTGTGTGATGCGGACAGTGTAGAGGGAACTTTACCCTGTACCTAGCCCATGCTGTCCGTGTCCTGGGAGTGATTGATGGGGACAGTGTAGATGGAACTTTACTTTGTATCTAACCCCGTGCTGTACCTGTGGAGGGAGTGTTTGATGAGGACAGTGTAGAGGGAGCTTTACTCTGTATCTAACCCCATGCTCTATCTGTCCTGTGTGTGTTTGTTGGGGACAGTGTCGAGGGAGCTTTACTCTGTATCTAACCCCGTGCTGTACCTGTCCTGGGAGTGTTTGATGGGGACAGTGCAGAGGGAGCTTTACTCTGTATCTAACCCCGTGCTGTACCTGTCCTGGGAGTGTTTGATGGGGACAGTGTAGAGGGAGCTTTACTCTGTATCTAACCCCGTGCTGTACCTGTCTTGGGAGTGTTTGATGGAGACAGTGCAGCGGGAGCTTTACTCTGTATCTAACCCTGTGCTGTACCTGTCCTGGGAGTGTTTGATGGGGACAGTGTAGAGGGAGCTTTACTCTGTATCTCACCGTGTGCTGTACCTGTCCTGAGAGTGTTTGATGGGGACAGTGTAGAGGGAACTTTACTCTGTATCTAACACTGTGCTGTACCTGTCCTGGGAGTGTTTGATGGGGACAGTGTAGAGGGAACTTTACTTTGCATCTAAACCCGTGCTGTACCTGTCCTGGGAGTGTGTGATGCGGACAGTGTAGAGGGAACTTTACCCTGTACCTAGCCCATGCTGTCCGTGTCCTGGGAGTGATTGATGGGGACAGTGTAGATGGAACTTTACTTTGTATCTAACCCCGTGCTGTACCTGTGGACAGTGCTGAGTCTGAGGGTATCTGACTACAGTAAGGTGAGTGATACAGGAGGGTCTCACTGTCTATCCAAGGCTGCTCAGGGAGACGAGAGGTGAAATAGTTGGGCCTCTGACGCAAATCTTTGTCTCGTCACTGGACACAGGTGAGGTCCCAGAGGATTGGAGGATAGCCAATGTGGTCCCGTTATTTAAGGAGCAATTCAGGGAGTTGGGAAATAGGTTAAAAAGTAGGGTCACTAGGGTGGCCATCTCTGGGCTGCTCCCAATGCCTCGTGCCAGTGAGGATAAGAATAGGGAGTTGGTTCAAATGAATGCCTGGCTAAAGGACTGGTCCAGGAGGGAGGGCTTTATTTTCATAGACCAATGGGAGGTTTTCAGGAGAGGATGGCACCTGTACAAGAGGGAGGGGTCACAACTAAGTTGGAAGGGCACAAATATCCTGGCTGGGAGCTTTGCTAATGCAGTTCGGGGGGGTTTAAACTAGTGTGGCAGGGGGGTGGGGATCAAACTATTAGGTCTATAAGTGTGGTGGCTGGGGACGAGCTTGGGGCTGGGACAAGGCTGGCAAAGAAGAAGAGCACTCTGGGGGAGGACGACCTCACTGAGCCTGGGGGTCTGGAGTGCTTATACTTCAATGCAAGGAGCGTAGCAGGTAAAACAGACGAACTTGGGGCCTTAATGCGCACGAGGAATTTGGATGTGGTTGCGGTGACGGAGACTTGGTTGAAAGAGGGACAGGACTGGCAGCTGAATATTCCAGGGTACAAGTGTTTTAGGCGAGACAGAGGAGGGGCCAAAAGAGGTGGGGGAGTAGCGGTATTGGTTGGAGAGCATATTACAGCGGTGCAGAGGGAGGACAATTCGGAGGAGTCGTGTAGCGAGTCACTCTGGGTGGAGCTTAGAAACAGGAAAGGCGCAGTCACTATGTTGGGGGTGTACTACAGGCCCCCCAACAGCCCAAGGGAAGTGGAAGAATGGATATGTCAGGAGATACTGGATAGGTGCAGGAAATATAGGGTTGTTGTAGTGGGAGACTTCAATTTCCCTGGTATAGACTGGAAATCGCTGAGGGCAGGGACTCTGGATGGTGAGGCATTTGTAAAATGTGTACAGGAGGGTTCGTTGGAACAATATGTGGACAGCCCAACTAGAGAGGGGGCTATACTGGACCTGGTGCTGGGGAATGAACCCGGTCAGGTCTTCAAAGTTTTGGTCGGGGAACATGTGGCAAATAGTGACCACAATTCTGTTAGCTTTAGGATAGTGATGGAAAAGGATGAGTGGTGTCCCAAGGGTAAGGTGTTGGATTGGGGGAAGGCTAACTTTATTGGGATCAGGCAGAAATTGGCAGCTCTTGATTGGGAGAGGCTGTTTGAGGGTAAATCCACATCTGGTATGTGGCAGTCTTTTAAGGAACGGTTGTTAGGGCTACAGGACAAGCATGTGCCTGTAAAAAAGAAGGATAGGAAGGGTAGGATTAGAGAACCGTGGATAACCAGGGAAATTGAGGGACTGGTCAAAAGGAAAAGAGAGGCGTATGTTAGGTCCAAGCAGCTAAAAACGGAGGGAGCTCTGGAGGAGTATAATGAAAGTAGGAAAATACTCAAACGGGGAATTAGAAGAGCAAAAAGGGGTCACGAAATGTTCTTGGCAGACAGGATTAAGGAGAATCCCAAGGCATTTTATTCATACGTTAGGAACAAAAGGGTTGTAAGGGAAAAAATCGGACCTCTCAGGGACAAAAGTGGGGACTTATGCTTGGAGCCCAAAGAGGTAGGGGAGATCCTAAATGAATACTTTGCGTCGGTATTCACTAAGGAGAGGGATGTGTTGACTGGGAGTGTCTCGGAGGGGAGTGTTGAACCGTTGGAGAAAATCTCCATTACAAAGGAGGAAGTGTTAGGTTTGTTAGAGAATATAAAGACTGACAAATCCCCAGGGCCTGATGGAATCTATCCAAGGCTGCTCAGGGAGACGAGAGGTGAAATAGTTGGGCCTCTGACGCAAATCTTTGTCTCGTCACTGGACACAGGTGAGGTCCCAGAGGATTGGAGGATAGCCAATGTGGTCCCGTTATTTAAGAAGGGTAAGAAGGATAACCCGGGTAATTATAGGCCGGTGAGCTTGACGTCCGTGGTGGGGAAGTTGTTGGAGAAGATTCTTAAAGATAGGATGTATGCGCATTTAGAAAGGAATAAACTCATTAACGATAGTCAACATGGTTTTGTGAGAGGGAGGTCATGCCTCACGAACCTGGTGGTGTTTTTTGAAGAAGTGACCAAAATGGTTGACGAAGGAAGGGCCGTGGATGTTGTCTATATGGACTTTAGTAAAGCGTTTGACAAAGTCCCTCATGGTAGGCTAGTGAAAAAGGTTGGATCCCATGGGATAAAGGGGGAGGTGGCTAGATGGGTGGAGAACTGGCTTGGTCATAGAAGACAGAGGGTGGTAGTGGAAGGGTCTTTTTCCGGCTGGAGGCCTGTGACTAGTGGTGTACCGCAGGGCTCTGTATTGGGACCTCTGCTGTTTGTGATTTATATAAATGATCTGGAAGAAGGAGTAACTGGGGTGATCAGTAAGTTTGCGGACGACACAAAACTGGCAGGACTTGCAGATAGTGAGGAACATTGTCAGAGGCTACAGAAGGATATAGATAGGCTGGAAATTTGGGCAAGGAAATGGCAGATGGAGTTCAATGCTGATAAATGCGAAGTGATGCATTTTGGTGGGAATAATGTAGGGAGGAGCTACACGATAAATGGAAGAACCATAAAGGGTGTAGAGATGCAGAGGGACCTGGGTGTGCAAGTCCACAGATCTTTGAAGGTGACGTCACAGGTGGAGAAGGTGGTGAAGAAGGCATATGGCATGCTTGCCTTTATAGGACGGGGCATAGAGTATAAAAGTTGGGGTCTGATGTTGCAGATGTATAGAACGTTGGTTCGGCCGCATTTGGAATACTGCGTCCAGTTCTGGTCGCCACACTACCAGAAGGACGTGGAGGCTTTGGAGAGAGTGCAGAGGAGGTTTACCAGGATGTTGCCTGGTATGGAGGGGCTTGGTTATGAGGAGAGATTGGGGAAACTGGGGTTGTTCTCCTTGGAAAGACGGAGGATGAGGGGAGACTTAATAGAGGTGTATAAAATTATGAAAGGCATAGATAGGGTGAACGGTGGGAAGCTTTTCCCCGGGTCGGTGGTGACGTTCACGAGGGGTCATAGGTTCAAGGTGAAGGGGGGGAGGTTTAACACAGATATCAGAAGGACATATTTCACACAGAGGGTCGTGGGGGCCTGGAATGTGTTGCCGGGCAAGGTGGTGGAGGCGGACACACTGGGAACGTTTAAGACTTATCTAGACAGCTATATGAACGGAGTGGGAATGGAGGGATACAAAAGAGTGATCTAGTTTGGACCAGGGAGCGGCGCGGGCTAATTGTTCCTGTTTTCTCGTTTCAAGGCTTCATTCTACGATCATCTTGCTGGTGCCAGTACAGAGTGAGACTGCGGATAGTTGGGAACCTGTCTCGGGGGCAGGGGATTCATATGGTGTTCGTGGAAGTGGAAATGACTAGGGTTGGGAAGCATTTTCCGATCGGGGCCATTGTGATCTCCTGGACTCGTTTCGATCGCCTCAGGGGGTCGGAGAGGAATTTCCCAGATTTTTTTTTCCCCATATTGGCCCTGGGGTTTTTCACTCTGGGTTTTCGCCTCTCCCTGGAGATCACATGGTCTGGAATGGGGGGGTGGGGGTAAGTTAATAGGTTGTAATGAACAAAGCATCGTAGCTGTGATGGACAGCTCGGTGGATAGGATATTGGTATGTAGATAGGCTGGAAAATTGGGCGGGGATCCTGGATTCAGGATTCAATCCTGGACCAGGGAGCGGCGCGGGCTTGGAGGGCCGAAGGGCCTGTTCCTGTGCTGTATTGTTCTTTGTTCTTTGTTCTTTGTCTGAGGGAGGTGAGTCTTAGCCGGGGGTGCGTGAGTGACCCAGGTTAATCTGACACTCCAGGGACAGTTGGAATGGAGCTTTCCCCCGGGCTGTCCCCTCCCCGTGTCTGCGTGGGTTTCCTCCGGGTGCTCCGGTTTCCTCCCACAGTCTGAAAGACGTGCTGGTTAGGGTGCATTGGCCGTGCTAAATTATCCCTCAGTGTCACCCGAACAGGCGCCGGAGTGTGGGCGACCAGGGGATTCTCACAGTAACTTCATTGCAGTGTTAATGTAACCCTACTTCTGAGACTAATAAATAAAGTGAAACTGAAGGTGAAGGTGCTGCTGTGACAATGCACTCTTGTTTAAACACTCTGCAATGCTGAGACTGGGAGAAGTGACCAACAGGGGGCAGCATTGCAGCTTCTGTCCCCCTATTGAAACTGGGATTGTTGCTCCATCTGCTGCACAATCCCAACCCCATCCACTGGGGGCAACCTGGACAATGGCTGCAGACAGACCTCACTGCGCACGCGCCGCAATGACACCCCCCCCGCCGGCGGCCATTTTGCGTTGCCAAGGGAGACGGCCAGCGGCCATATTCCCTTGCCAAGGGAGGCGGCGGCGGCGACCATCTTGCGGTTGCCAGGGGAGACGGCATCAATGCGGCGGCGTCCCGCGCGCTGGCCTCTGGGAGCATTCCCGTCCCGCACATGCGCACAGGCAGCCCCCGGGAGCGTTACAGCGACGCCTGGTGGCCGGGAAGGGCAATAGCAGCAGCACAGTCTCTGCCCAAAGGCTTCCCCAGTTCAGCTGCTCAGAGACACTGGGAATGTCTTCAAGTGGAAACTTCAGCTTCTCACATTCACCCCCTGTGTTCAGTCATTGTTTCCTAGGCAACCTCTGTAGTGACATCACTAACAACCTGTTCACATTGAAGGCCATGGCAATCTGGACCATTCGGCTTCAAAGCCATTGAGCTTTGAAATTTCAATTGAAATGTTGGAGATGAGAGTTTATCGCTGCAAGTCATGTTGCATGTGGAACGCTCATGATGCCACAATTAGAGCGGTGCAGACATCTCACAGGGTTGTGTGACTGGAGGAGATGTCAGAGACGGGCTGGTTCAATATAGAGGGACAGGGTCTGAAGCTAAGTTTTGGGTAAAAGATGGCAGTAATGTTGTGACATTAATTTAGCTTAAATTAAATAACCGCTGGAATTTAAATTAGAGCCTGATTTAATCAAACATTTAAAATAAAGAGGTAAAGGATAATAAAGAACAAGTTTTTCTGCTGGTTGGGACTCCAGGACTTGGGGACATTTGGATGTTAGCCTCAGTTTAGGATTTTAGAAATGTAGCAATGAAATCATTGCCAGATGTGGTGTGGAGTTAGTTTGAAACAATCTTCTGCAAATGGCTATTGATGCTCAGTCATTTGTTATCATTTTAAATCTGGGGTTGATAGATTTCCCTTAGTCCAAGGGGTAAAGAGGTAGAGAGTTCGATCACAGATCAGCCATCATGTTATTGAATACTGGAAGAAGTTTAACAACACCAGGTTAAAGTCCAACAGGTTTATTTGGTAGCAAAAGCCACACAAGCTTTCGAGGCTCTGAGCCCCTTCTTCAGGTGAGTGGGAATTCTGTTCACAAACAGAACTTATAAGACACAGACTCAATTTACATGAATAATGGTTGGAATGCGAATACTTACAACTAATCCAGTCTTTAAGAAACAAAACAATGGGAGTGGAGAGAGCATCAAGACAGGCTAAAAAGATGTGTATTGTCTCCAGACAAGACAGCCAGTGAAACTCTGCAGGTCCACGCAACTGTGGGAGTTACAAATAGTGTGACATAAATTCTGATTCTAGGATCGCATGATAAAGACTCAGGAGGAAAAAAGCAGAAATATTTATGTGAAATAGTGTGACATAAACCCAATATCCCGGTTGAGGCCGTCCTTGTGTGTGCGGAACCTGGCTATCAGTTTCTGCTCCGCGACTCTGCGCTGGAACAGGATTTCAGGAAGATTGTTCCAGATTCCAAACAGCCTCTCGGTGAAGTGCTTTTTCTCACTTCACTTCTGATCCATTTCCCCATCAATTAGAATCGGTGCCCTCTAGTTCCTGACCATCTCTTGAGAGGGAAGAGTTTCTCACTCTTTAACCAGTCCATAATTCTTAGGATCTTGAATCTCTCTATCAAGTCTCCTCTCAGCCTTATTTTCTCTGGGGTGCGGGGAGAAAACATTCATTTCCACATCCTTCCCATTATCAAACTCTGACCATTTGGAATACTGCGTCCATTTCTGGTCGCCGCACTACCAGAGCCCTGAGGGTGCTGGGGGCCTGGAATGCGCTGCCAGGCAAGGTGGTGGAGGCGGACACACTGGGAACGTTTAAGACTTATCTAGATAGCCACATGAACGGAGTGGGAATGGAGGGCTACAAAAGAATGGTCGAGTTTGGACCAGGGAGCGGCGCGGGCTTGGAGGGCCAAAGGGCCTGTTCCTGTGCTGTACTGTTCTTTGTCCTTTGTTCAAAGGGGAACAGATTTCAAAATGAAATGAAAGTGCAAATGCCTCGTGACTGTCCCAGTATTAAATTAATGAAACACATCAAAGCATTTTTGGTGGGGGGAGTGGGTGGGGACAGGTTTACTCCAGAGGCTGGGCTGTAAAGAAACAGGGGAGGCTCCCCACTCCCCCATCCATTCCCTGATCTGTGTCTCTCCCTCTGCGTTTAACCCCACCTCCAGCTGTGCTTCTGACTCATTTTACAAACCGCACCAACACTGAGAATCTCCCTCATTCGATATCAATACATTCAATCTCAGCAATGAAGCTTCTATCACCCCCGCCCCCCTCTCTGTCTCTTTCACTCTCCCCCCAGATCTAGACCTATCCAATACACAATCTCTGCACCCCTCCCTCTTCTGCTCTGGATAATCTGTCCTGATCTCTGCTGTTTCTCTATCTCAGTGTGAATCTGGACTGAAGTGCTCTCTCTGATAAGTTGCTGTCTGACCGTTTAAAATAATGATGTACGCTGTGCATCATGTTTTAAAGCTCAGAATGAGAAGAGAACAGTGGGAGGGGGAGCATGGAAAACCCACAATCCCACCCTGAAGTGGCTGCTGCACATTTTATTGAACCATTGAATTCAGCCACTTAAACCCTGTTCAGGAATTAAGGAAATGCAAAGGTGCCCCTGAGATTAGGCCTTGAATTGAGGCCGAGCCACACAGGCCTTGAATTGAGGCCTACTCACACAGGCCTTGAATTGAGGCCTACTCACACAGGCCTTGAATTGAGGCCTACTCACACAGGCCTTGAATTGAGGCCGAGTCACACAGGCCTTGAATTGAGGCCTAGTCACACAGGCCTTGAATTGAGGCCGAGTCACACAGGCCTTGAATTGAGGCCTAGTCACACAGGCCTTGAATTGAGGTCTAGTCACACAAGCCTTGAATTGAGGCCAGGTCACACAGGCCTTGAATTGAGGCCAAGTCACCCGGGCCTTGAATTGAGGCCTAGTCACACAGGCCTTGAATTGAGGCCCAGTGAAACAGAACAATCCTTTAAATCCACAAATCCCAGCGCCCTGTCTAAAAACACAAGTAGGACTCTGGGATTGAGAACAAGCTTTTCCCCCAGGCTCAGGAATGTGAATTTCAGCTCCCTCTCCCTCCCGAGTGCTTCGCAGTGAGAGGGAGACTGAGAATGTTACAAAGAGAAACTCAGTAAAAGTAGATTGAAGCGCTGCCCTGGGCTCTCACACAGCACCGTGACATTACTGAGAGTAAAACACAGGCACTGTCCATTTGGCCAATTAAACCGGGTCCCAATCGCAGCCTTTTTCATTCCAAGCCCCTGTGAGAACTCGATCGAAACGCCCTCTCTGCAGCTCTGCCTTACCCTGTTCCTCTCCATATCCCACCCTCCTTTCACTCAATCTTTTATGTTTAAAATGTGGACACTGATACAGTGTGAGGAATATGGGGCAGGGAGGAGGCACAGAGCATGAGTGGACAGCAAGATCCCACACAGTCTGAACGTGGCCAGATACAATGTGATATTTAAGTGAGGATTGAGGTGAAGTCAGTGGGAATGAGGGACCACACCTCTCCCTCTCTCTGCCCCTCTTCCTTCCACCCCTCCCCAGTTAAAATAAGGGGACATCACTCCAGGTTTGGTGCTGTTTGTACATTTGACATGAACAGGGAACCTTCCACTTCCAGCACAGTCACTCCTCTCTGTTTCTCTCTCTCTAATTCCCCCTCTCTCTTACCTCCATCATCTCTGTCCCTATCCACCCCCCTCTTCTCTCTCTCCTGCACTTGATGATCTATCTCTGTTCTCTCTCCCTCTCTCTGCCTGTTTATCTCCCCCTATCTCTGTACGTACCCATCGCCCTCCTCTCTCTCTCGCCTGCTCTGGATAATCTCTCTCTCTCTCTCTGACGATGAATCTGGATTGAAATGCTCTCTGAAAGGTGTCTGTCTGACCATTTTAAATCATGTCACCCTGTGACCACTGTTTGTGTTGATCACTGATTCACATTGAGAAATGAGGCTGGGGGCAGTGGTGGGAGATGGAAGCAATCACAGTCAGTTGTCAGTGCACTGAATTTGGGGAGCGGAACCACGGTCTCCCAGCAGGATAGGCTGCAGGGAAAATACTCACAGCAAGATCCCACAAGCAAACTGCTCTGTTACCCTCCCGTTCCCCCTCTCTCACTGTTACCCTCCAGTTCCCATTTCTCTCTCTGATAACTCACAATCAAAGGAGAACGATGGGAGACAGAGAGAGCGAGAGCAGGAAAACCCACAATCTCATCCTGAATAAAATGAATTATTTTGCTTTTAACCATGGAGTTCTCCCACTTCAGCACAGACACTGTTCGGGAATGAAGCAAATACAAAAGGACACTCTGAGGGCCCTCTGAGATTAGGCCTTGAATTGAGGCCTAGTCACAGAGGCTGCATTAAACCTCGGGGACAGAGAACAGTTTTCTCCCCTTGCTCCCCCAGTGAATGAGGACAATCCTCTCCAGCCCCGAAACTGCCCCAGACACGACTGGAAGGAGTGAGAGGGAAAAGGGACCCAGTGATTCCCAAAGACACAACTTTGCAGCTTTCTCTCATGCCTTCCAAAGAGAAATAGGTTGAAACACTGTAATTGAACCTTAGACAAACGGTACAGTCACTGTCAAGCTGCTTTTCTCATTACTTACTGCAGACGAATTGAAGACATCCAGGAGGAGGAAGTTGAGCAGAGCCCAGAGTTCGTGCAGGTTGTTCTGAAGTGGTGAATCCGTGAGCAATAATCCATTTGTTATTTTGAATTCTCTCACTATTTCAGAGAGCTGTAAATTTAGCAGATTTAAAAACATGACTGTACAAACTGGGTACAAGTTTGAATCATACTCCTGGCACAACTGTAGATTC
Source organism: Mustelus asterias (assembly GCF_964213995.1). Lineage (NCBI taxonomy): Eukaryota > Metazoa > Chordata > Chondrichthyes > Carcharhiniformes > Triakidae > Mustelus > Mustelus asterias. The sequence continues at coordinate 433,856 of NW_027590098.1, read as the reverse complement.
AGACTGCAGTTAAAAGTTCGCTGATCTTTTAGGTGTTTATTCGTGTCTGTCATTTCTCCAATGAATTAAGATATAGTGGCACCAAATGCTTTGCATTAGGAAGCAAAAAGCAAGTGTAGTAATAGTACATCAAGATTACAAACGGTTATCTATAACTTGCAAGACGGGAATATGGAAACTTCCAGAGCTGTCCACAATTGAATGGCATTTCTTTCAAATCGAAGCAATGGTTGTGGAAGGAGCAGCTGGTTAAAAAGCAATGGTTGTGGAAGGGACAGCTGGTTAAAAAGCAATGGTTGTGGAAGGAGCAGCTGGTTAAAAAGCAATCTAGTTCCATTTTCAAAATAATTAATATATAATGTGAGCAGTTGGGGTCCGTGCACAGATTCCTGCAGAACCCCACTAGACACTGACTGCTAATCAGAAAAAGGCCCATTTATCGCCAACTCTTTGCTTTCTATCAGTGAACCAGCTTTCTATCCGTCTCAAAACATTGCCTGTAATCCCATGTGCTTTCACTTTACATGGCAGTCTGCGATGTGAGACCTTGTCGAAAGCCTTCTGAAAGTCTCAATAAACACATCTGCTCACGTCACTTTCAGAACAGTAATGTCTGGGGGACACCTACCCGCCCTGGACCTGGCCGTAAGGGACCGGGCAGTAAGGGACACAAGACACAGCAATACCTCTCCACCCACTTCCCTAAACTCCCACACTTACCCCAACTCTCGGTGCTTCACTCTCTGCAGCTTGCACTCTGTGGAGCTCCCTGAGTGGGCACATTTCACAGGCCTCAGTTTGGTAGTTTATATTTGCCCGTGTCCAACACATGAACCTGATTGAAGTCACTGCACCCCCTCCCCCTCTAGGTCTGAGTAACCGCCGAGGGCTGACCACCTTGGAAGCCTTTTTTGGAGTTTCAATGCTGGGTCCGGTTCCTGCTGCTCAGCCTCGGAAGTGAGTGGGGTTCAGCAGACCGGAGCTCGCCTCTTCCACCATGAGCGTGTGGCCTGAGTTCCCTTTATCGGGTGACAATGTGATCGAGAGGCTAAACCCACTGTGTCCATTTCAGACTCCGAGGTTCCCACTGGCGGAGATGGGGAACAGGAGCCGGAGAGCCTGGAATTCTTTCCAAAGTTCCCGCTGTGCTGGGAATTGCTTTTTCCTGCACGGCTTGGGGCTTCATGGCTTGCAGATGATTGAAGCATTCCCATAGGATGGTATCTCCCAAGCGGACTTGATAGGAAACTGGCCCTGTTCCAGACTCGACCGTGCCTCATAACCACGGGGATCCATTGCCATGATTCTTTACCAATAACCTATCACCTGCCTTTCGGTGCCTCTCCCGGCTGGTGGGAACGGCACTGGGTGTTAGCTCCCACCTTCAGAAGGTCAGACTTAACATTGGGCGGAGTGAACTTCCCATGACCAACTCTGCTGGGGCTATTCCAGTTGTTGAAGCGGGGAGGTCGGGGGGAGGTTGGAGGGTGTCATTCTGTAATTGAAGATGAAATCTGGATGGTTTGGTGTCCAAAGAGACTGAGGGATGGTATTTTGAACCTGCTTTTACTGTTTGGGCCGCTCTTTCTGCCAGGCCATTGGATGATGGGTAATATGACACTGTAAGAAGTTTAACAACACCAGGTTAAAGTCCAACAGGTTTATTTGGGAGCAAAAGTGGCTTTTGCTACCAAATAAACCTGTTGGACTTTAACCGGGTGTTGTTAAACTTCTTACTGTGTTTACCCCAGTCCAACGCCGGCATCTCAACATCATAATATGACACTGCCCAAACGTGTCAAATTCTGTCCAACTTCATCGAATGCACAAATTCCTGGCTGATGAAGGGTGGCCCATTTTCAGGACCTAACATTTCCGGGATCCCGGGTGTCATGAAAGAGGTGTGAAGTTTCTCCACTCTTGTCCTTGTGTTTGAGTAACTCACCCTGTGGACGGCCATCCATTTTGAATCAGCATCTACCATTTCAGGAACATAGGCCCCATGAACGGAACGGCACTCTCCGTGTGCAGCCACGTCTCCGGATGTCCTGGCCATTCCCAAGTGTGAAGAGTAGTAATTGGTGGTACTTCTGCCCTTGTTGATATTGTCAACACTGACCCACGGGCAAATATTCGTATCCATACCTGGCCACCAGACATGGCAACTGTTTGTTATTTATATTTGAAAGTCCAATAGAAAGAGTCAGGGGTCTTGTAGTTGTAGTTTCCTCTCAGGGTCTAATGAGTTGAAGAATTGAAGTAAGGGGAGCTTTCAGCAGATTGATGAGCTGCTGCCTGAAGTGAGTCTGTGTCACAGCATAAATGGCAGTGTTTGTACAACAACTTGTGAGTTGCAACATGAAACCAAATTCCATAACATAGAAATCTAACCATACCGACTCATAGCCCAAATAATACATCCGACCCCAGATAGAATAAACCATTAATGTCGACCATAAGAGGATGAAATTGGCTGAGATAACAAACAGTAAAATGATGGATTTCCTGCGACTCTCCATCTCTGGGTCTCTGGGATTCTCCCCACTGCTGTGAGTCCGGAGTCTCCTGCGGGCTCTGCTGCTCATTAAAATGTGTCTGACGGTGAAAACGTTGAGCAGCAGAATCAGGACGAACGGGACAGTCGGGGTTAGAATGTGGTGGAGGAACTCGATTGTTCCCCAGACCGGAGATTCCATCACATCCACTGTGACCTCACAAAACCAGGGGTCGTTCCCCAGCCGATATCCATTTAATAACATAAAATACCAGAAAATGTTCTTTAAACAGCTCAGCACCGTCACTGTTCCCAGAACCACAGCCGCCGATTTCTCACTGCAATATTTACTCTTCAGCTTGGGGCAGCAAATGGCCACAAATCGATCAAAGGTGAAAGTGACGGTGAACCAGACAGAACAGTCAGTGGCTGCATAAAGCAGGACGGCGTGGATGTTACACACGGGGAGCGACAGCAGGAAATCAAACTGTTCCGGATAAAGAATGGGAATGTGTCTGAATATCAGGTCGAGGATAACGACCAGCAGATCCCCCGCTGACATGGCCACCAGGTAACGAGTCACACATTTGGACAGACCACAGTTTCTGCTCGTCAGTGTCACAATTGTGATTATGTTCACTGTCAGGAAGGGAAATAAAGACTAAAATTAGACAGGATTCAGGGAAAGAAGTTACCATTTGGACTGAGGATGGGTTAAAATAAAAAAGAATGGACACACATAAAATCACTTATTGTTTTTAAACCAGCACGTCTTTTGCAGTGTGAGAGGAAAGTGGAGCATCCGGAGGAAACCCACACAGACACGGGGAGAAGGTCCAAACTCCACACAGACAGTGACCCATGCCTGGAATTGAACCCAGGTCCCTGACGCTGTGAGTCAGCAGTGCTAACCACTGTGTCACCGTGCTGCTCCATGGTAGCAACACACTGGTATACATTTGGGAGAGAGATTTCCGGGGAGGCCACAACATTGACCCTCACTCAGCTACAAGTAAATAGCCCCCCTCCCTTGTGGGGGATTTGGAGGGTATGAAGGATGAGGGAGTAAACCTTACAGAAAATCCAGACTGGAGTCCTGTAGATGGTAATCTGTCGTCTCTCAGACAGTTTACTGACAACCCCTGCAACAGAGCTGGTACCAAAGAGGGCTGGTTTGACCCTTGCCTCTGGACAATACTAACAATTGGCAGAGGGAGATCCTGATGCCTTGACAGCACAGAATCTATATTATATTTACACAGAACTGTACCCTGGAGAGGAGATCACAGCATTGTGGCCACTGTTAGCGCAACACAGGAAAAAATAGTAATCTCACACTCGATTGGCACAGAACACAAGTTCCAGTGTTTGCTTTCAAGAGTGGGAGAAAGCTTCAGGGTTCAGCGAATCGCTATCGTCCATAATGCTCAGTGCGATTACTGCTGTCCCACGTTGGTCTACTGGACCAGTGCAGCTGCATCAGTCCTCTCTCGGCAGGAAGGTTGCCAATCTATGCACCAGGTAAAACTCAAACAAAGGCCAGTACCAAAGGAAAAGCCAAGCAGGCTGCCTTAATGCCTATCGTCCGGTGACTCTGATGTCCAATATGATGAAATGCAGCAAAAGGTTAGTCATGGCATGAATCAGTTCCGGCTTCCCAGATTGCCTGGATCCACGACAGTTCACCGACATCCACAACAGGTCCACAATGCCATCTCCCTGGCCCGACAGTGAATCCTGGAACACAGACTCGTGTTTATCAACTACAGCTCAGCCTGCAACACCATTAGTCCTCCGAAACTCATGTCCAAAGTCCGTGGCCCTGGGCTTGGCTCCTGCCTCTGCAATTGGATCCTGAACTTCCGAATCCATAGACAGCAAAATTAAGGACAATCAACTACATCTCCTCCACAATCATCCTGAACAGCGGTCGCCGTAAGGCTGCGTCCTCAGCCCCTTACTGTACTCCTTATACACTGGTGACTGTGTGGCCAAATTCCCCTCCAACTCGATTTCCAAGTTTGCTGATGACACCTGCAGTGGGTCGGAGGAAGAGACAGAGAATCTGGTGAACTGGAGCGACAACAATAATCTCTTCCTCAATGTCAACAAAGCAAATCGACTTCTGGAAGACCAGTGGAGTACATGCCCCGATCGACATCAATGGGATGAAGTTGAAATAGTCGAGAGCTTCACGTTTTAGGGTCCACATCACGAAAAATCTTTCCTGGTTCCTCCATGACGTCCCTATAATTAAAAAAGTCTCCGAACGCCTCTCTTTTCTCAGAGGTTTACAGACATTTGGCATGTCAGCTGCGACTCTCACCAACTTTTACAGATGCACCATAAATAACATTCTAGCTTGGTATGGCTCCTGCTCTGTCCAAGACTGCGAGAAACTTCAAAGCTTGATGAATGCAGACCAGTCCATCACTCAAACTAACCTCCTACTCATTAACTCTGTCTAAACTTCCCGTTGCCTCACAAAAGCACCCAAGCCTAATTCAGGAATAGCGCACCACGGACATCAACTCTTCCCACTTGTTCCATCAGAGAAAAAGATAAAAAATGTGTGAGGACATGGACCAACCGACTCATAGAATCATAGAATCACTACAGTGCAGAAGGGGGCCACCCAGGCCCTATCCCCGAAATCCCACATATGTACCCTGCTAATCCCCCAAACATACATATCCCAGGATGCTAATGGGCAGTTAACATGGCCAATCAACCTAACCTGCACATTTTGGACTGTGGGGGAAAACTGGAGCATCCGGACCAAACCCATGCGCATACGGGTGGAATGTGCAAATTCCACCAGACAGTGATCCAAGCCGGGAATCGAACTCAGGTCCCTGTGAGACAGCAGCGCGAACCATTTTGCCACCATGCTGCTGACTCAGGAACAGCTTCTCTGCTGCCATCTGACGTTTGAATGGACCCACATTGCATTAAGATGATCTTTTACTACATCCTAGCTATGACTGCAACATTACATTCTGCCCTCTCTCCTTCTCTATGTACAGTATGCTTTGTCTGTATGGCACTCAAGCAACGACACTTTTCACTGTATATCCAATGGTATGAAATGCATCAAAAGGTTGGTCATGGCATGAATCAATTCCGGCCTCCCAGATTGCCTGGATACGCTACAGTTTACCTACCTCCCCAACAGGTCCACAGACACCATCTCCCTGGCCCAACACTGAACTCTGTAACACTGTAACCCTGAACATCGAGAAGGAGAGAGTGCAGAATGTAATGTTGGACTCAGAGCGAGGGTGTAGAATAAGATCATCTGAATGCGATGTGGGTCCATTAAAACGTCAGATGGCAGCAGAGAAGAAGCTGTTCCTGAGTCGGCAGCATGGTGGCACAATGGTTAGCACTGCTGTCTCACAGGGACCTGAGTTCGATTCCCGGCTTGGATCACATATTTATTATATGCGAAAATAATAAACCAAATCAATTCAAATCAAATCAGTCTTTCGCATCTCAAGCTGAAACATCAGCACGATGTGCCCTGGCCTTACCAATGAACTTATGCAGGTTGATGATGTACACGGGACGGCTGTGATCGAGACTGAATTTACAAGGCTGAATGTGGACATTGGGGAGCTGCGAGAAACTGGACTTGCTCACAGTGGATTCTTTCCAGAGGAACACCACACGTTCTTGTAATAGGAGAAATCCCAACAGGCGAGATGTGAGTTTGGAACAAAGTTTTAAAAAGAAGCTTCACTGGTGCTGATGGAATCCCAGGAATTGAAATGGGATCCCTGATGCTGTGAGGCAGCAGTGCTAACCACTGTGCCATACTGCGATCCTGCAAGGTGCCCTGGAGATATCCAAGATCACGGCCAGGACACCACCATCACCATATCCGTGTTCGGGAAATGATTGGAAAACAATCTGAGGGACAGAATTAATCTCCACTTCGAGAGGTAAGGATTTATGAACAATAGTCAGCATTCCTTTGACAGGGGGAGATCATGTCTAACAATTCGCTGCAATATATTGAGGAGGTGACTGGATGAGGAGATGAGGGAAGTGCAGTCGATGTAGTCTACGTGTTCTTCAGAAAAGCTTTTGACAAATTTAGAAGACTGAACAAGGAAGTGATTCCGATTGGAACCAGGTCAATTTGGTAAATTATATTCAAAATGGCTGAGTGGCAGAGGCTGATGGTCGAAAGTTGTTTTTGTGACTGCAAGCCTGTGTTCAGTGGGGTTCCACAGGGATCGATGTTGGGTCCCTTGCTGTTTGTAGTGTACATTGATGGTCTAGAAATGAATGTGTGAGGTGTGATCAGTCAGTTTGCAGATGATACAAAAATTGGTGGTGTGGTAAATATTGAGGAGGAAAGCCTTAGATTACAGGAATCATAGAATCCTACAGTGCAGAAGGAGGCCATTCAGCCCATCGAGTCTGCACTGAGCACAATCCCACCCAGGCGATATCCCCTGAACCCCATGCATTTACCCAAGCAATTCTCCCTGACAGTAAGTCCAGTATATCCTGGCCAATCCGCCTAACCCACAAGTCATTGGACTGTGGGCGGAAACTGGAGCACCCAGAGGAAACCCATGCAGACACGGGGAGAATGTGCAAACTCCACACAGATGTGGTCCAAGCCAGAAATGGAACACACGTCCCTGGCGCTGTGGGGCAGCAGTGCTAACCACTGTGCCACCGTGCTGAGGAAACTGAAAGGCTGGGCAAATGGGCAAATGTAATTTACACCTGACGAATGTGAGGCCATGCATTTGGGACGACTATCCGGGCAAGGAAATGTACCATGTCCGGTCGAGTCTGAGGAAGTGCAGAGGACCAGAATGAATTTGGGGTGCAGATATGTGGATCCCTAAAAGCAGCAAGACAGGGAGATGAGGTGGTTAAGACGACATGTAGGAGACTTGCCTTTAGCAGCCGCAGCATAAAATATAAGAGCTGGGAGGTGATGATGGAAGTTTATAAAACGCTGGTTCGACCAGAGCAAGAGAACTGTGTTCAGCTCTGGTCATCACACTACAGGAAGGATGTGAGACGGTGGAGAGGAGATTCACCAGGATGCTGCCTGGGCTGCAGAGTTTCAGCTATGAAGAGAGGCTGGTTAGGCTGGGTGTTTTACCTGAGAGCAGAGATGGCTGGAGGTGGAGCGGGTGTAGTGGGTGGTGGTGGGGAATGCTTTCAGGTGGGGGCGGTGGGGAGGGGAATTGAGTGATATGAACAAAATTATGTGGCACGTAGATCGGAAGAAACCATTTCCCTTAAGTAGAGGTGTCAATAACCAGAGGGGTGTGGATTTAAGTTAAAGGGCAAATTTTTGTGTTGATTGGAGGGAAAGTGTTTCCATCCACAGGGTGCTGCGATCTGCAGCTCATGGCCTGAAAGGATGGTCGAAGCGGGAACAACCACAAGAGGCATTTAGATCAGCAACTCAAACGCCAGAGCATATAACTATTAAACTAGAAAGAGTGCAGAAAAGATTTACTCGGATGCTACTGGGACTTGGTGGATTGCGTTATCAGGAGAGGCTGAAGAGACTGGGACTTTTTCCCCTGCAGCGTAGGAGGCTGAGGGCTGATCTTATAGAGGTCTATAAAATAATGAGGGGTACAGATCAGCTAGATAGTCAATATCTTTTCCCAAAGGTAGGGAAGTCTAAAACTCGAGGGCACAGGTTTAAGGTGAGTGGGGAAAGAGACAAAAGGGTCCAGAGGGGCAATTTTTTCACACAGAGGGTGGTGAGTGTCTGGAACGAGCTGCCAGAGGCAGTAGTAGAGGCGGGTACAATTGTATTTTTTAATAATCGTTTAGGCATTTTCATGGGTACGATGGGTATCGAGGGATATGGGGCAAATGTGGGCAATTGGGATTCGTCGAACGGTTTAAAAAAAGGTGGCATGCACAAGATGGGCCGAACGGCCTGTTTCCATTCTGTAAACTCTATGACAAGGCTCGGGATCGAGTGCTGGAAAATGGGATTCGATTGGATAGGTGTTTGATGACCAGTTCAGACATAATGGCCGAATGGCCTCATTTCGTGCTGTTAAAACTCGATGGCTCTTAGGCCACCCTCAGCAGTGGCCCCATCACTTGCAGCTCTCACAGCGCTGGCTGAGATACCGACCATGTACCAAACCTCTGTGGTTGCAAATACGCAATTGCAGCCAGCAGTGAGCTGCCTGGTCTGAGAGAGACAGCTGTCAGCTCTCTGCTGCTGCAGCTCGCTTCAACACAGCAGCTGCCCCCAGGTAGTCCGGGGGTCCTCAGCTCTTTCAGAGCAGCCCCAGACCAGATATAGACCCAGCCACCTCCCCACCACCTGGACCAATCACCCCCCATTCCCCCACTCCAATTGCATGCAGAGTGTCTGCAGGGCACGTCTCCCTAACCCACTGTCCATGCAGAGAGGTAGCGAAACCCCCCTCCCTACCCGACTGTGCATGCAGAGATGCAGCGGGAACCCCTCCCTACCCCACTGTGCATGCAGAGAGGCAGCCAGACCCCCTCCCTACCCCACTATGCATGCAGGGAGGCAGCGGGACCCCCCTCTTTACCACACTGTGCATGCAGCGAGGCAGCGGGACCCACCTCCCTACCCCACTGTGCATGTAGAGAGGTAGCGAGACCCCTCCCTACCCCACAGTGCATGCAGAGAGGCAGTGAGACCCCCTCCCTACCCCACTGTGCATGCAGAGAGGCAGCGAGACCCCCCTCCCTACCCCACAGTGCATGCAGAGAGGCAGCGAAACCCCCTCCCTACCCCACTGTGCATGCAGAGAGGCAGCGGGACCCCTCCCTACCCCACTGTGAATGCAGAGAGGCAGCGAGAACCCCCTCCCTACTCCACTGAGCATGCATAGAGGCAGCGAAACCCCTCCCTACCTCACTGTGCATGCAGAGAGGCAGGGAGACCCCCTCCCTACCCCACTGTGCATGCAGAGAGGCAGCGAGACCCCCTCCCTACCCCACTGTCCATGCAGAGAGGCAGAGAGACTCCCTCCCTACCCCACTGAGCATGCAGAGAGGCAGTGATGCCCCCTCCCTACCCCCACTGTGCATGCAGAGAGGCAGTGATGCCCCCCTCCCTAACAACACCAATCACGTGCAGAGTGGCAGCGGGGACCACCCACCCCACAGACAGCGGGCAGAGTGGTAATGGAACCCTCTCCCACCCAGCAACCATAAGAACATAAGAACATAGGAAATAGGAGCAGGAGTAGGCCATCTAGCCCCTCGAGCCTGCCCCGCCATTCAATAAGATCATGGCTGATCTGACGTGGATCAGTACCCCTAACCCGCCTGATCCCCATAACCCTTTATTCCCTTACCGATCAGGAATCCATCCATCCGCGCTTTAAACATATTCAGCGAGGTAGCCTCCACCACCTCAGTGGGCAGAGAATTCCAGAGATTCACCACCCTCTGGGAGAAGAAGTTCCTCCTCAACTCTGTCTTAAACCGACCCCCCATTATTTTGAAGCTGTGTCCTCTAGTTTTAACTTCCATGACCATGATCAGAGTCGGCCCCGCTACCTTCAGGCTCCGCCCCTGTAGACCCCGCCACCTCATGCCCCACTCCCTGGTACTGCCCGGTGGGCATTGCCCAAGGGACACCTACGTTTTCCCTCGACCTTGCCCTGTGTCCTCAATGGCCTTCAGTTCTCCCGGCGAGGTCATCATGACTCGTCCTCATACATGTGGCAAGCTATTTTCGTCACCGGACCCAACCTCTCCCGGTGAGGCTGCAAAGGCAAGTGTGGCACACAATTCCATCCCAGGCTCGCTAATTTCATTTAAATTTGTTTTAAAATAAATTGAAATAATTTGTTCAGCCTCTTGCCGGAAATGGGCAGGAGACTGCATCCGCTGTTTATCCATTGCCGGTGATGGTTGCAAGAGGTGAGAAATGGGACGTAGACCTGAGTTCCAGGCTGTCACGCGGTTTTACCTGATCACCCCACCATCAATGGACAGGGAGTAGCTGTTATCATGCCCCCCCTACCGTGTGTGTGTTGCGTGTGTCTATATTTTCTGGACCAGTATGCATGTGTGTGTGTGTGCGCGTGTTTGTGTGTGAGCAACAGAGTACCTGACGAGTGTTCCTCAGTGTGCTTTATTCTGGAGTGTTGCAGCAATTTTGCTTCTTGAATTTGTGTGTGAGTGGGAGTAAGTGTCTAAATCTGATTGCTTCTATCAACAAATGTGTGTATTAACGTATGTGCGTTTTGGGTGTGTCTGTGTGTTTGTGTTCCTGTTGCTCTCGGAGAGCTTGTGGTGGCACAGGGGATAGCATTGCTGCCTCACAGCACCAGAGGTCCTGGTTCAATTGCAGGCTTGGCCACTGTCTGTGCAGATTCTGCATGTTCTCCCCATGTCTGCGTGGGTTTCCTCCGGGTGCTTCAGTTTCCTCCCACTATCTGAAAGTTGTGCTGGTTGGGTGCATTGGCCGTGCTAAATTCTCCCTCAGTGTACTTGAACAGGCGCTGGAGTGTGGTGACTCAGGGATTTTTATAGTAACTTCATTGCAATGTTAATGTTCGCATACTTGTGACACTGATCAATAAATTTCAAATTTAATGAAATATGCTTTCTCTCTGTGAGATCCTGCTGTGCAGATATGTCCAATAAAATTGATTCTGCGGCCTGGTGATTGGGTGGGTGAACCGGTGTTATATGCAGAGGGTGAAAAGGATTCTGTCTCAATATTTTACGCACGAAGGAATAGTGTTTGAGGTCACATGTCTATGGAAAGTCACAACACTCAGAAGGCATCCCAGCCCATAGACCCTGAGACAATTGTCAGTGGCTGAAAGAATTAATAACTGGACACAGAGACTCAACAAGAGCAGCAAACCCAGTACAGTCAATGACAAGAAAATCAATACAGTTAAAAAGTCTTTCTAGAATTAGGAACTGGACACAGGGGACAGAACTTTCCAGCCTCACTCTTGCCCAAGCTACAAATTCCCACCCGTATTCAACAGACCTTCCCATTCTCCGCCCCTCGCCTGCTTCGATTCCCGTGGCGGTCGGGCCGGTACAATTGAAGCCAGAGACTTACCCGGAACACCAACAATCGCGAGGAGGGGATAGTAAACGCATTGAATCGCGTACAGTAGATATTGAATCCGAGCAGCTGATGTCATCCACCAATCATCATCAATAAACTCAGAAATCCAATAGAATAAACTCCTGTCCTTGGTTGGAACATTCCGGTTCATTGTTCCCAGATTCTGATCCATTGTTGGAGCATTCCAGTTCATTGTTCCCGGATTCTGATCCATTGTTGAAACATTCCAATCCATTGTTCCCAGATTCTGATCCATTGTTCCCAGATTCAGATCCATTGTTGGAACATTCCGGTTCATTGTTCTCAGATTCTAGAGGGCACAGGTTTAAGGTGAGACGGGAGCGATACAAAAGTGTCCAGAGGGGCAATTTTTTTCAAACAGAGTGGGGTGACTGCCTGGAACGAGCTGCCAGATGTAGTAGTAGAGGTGGGTCCAATTTTGTCTTTTAAAACACATTTAGATAGTTTCATGGGTATAGAAGGATACGGGCCAAATGCGGGCAATTGGGGTTAGTTTATGAGTTTAAAAAAAGGGTGGCATGGACAAGTTGGGCCGAATGGCCTGTTTCCATGCTGTAAACCTCCATGACTCTGTTCTGATCCATTGTTGGAAGACTCTAATCCATTGCTCCCAGATTCTGATCTCTCCTCTCCCTCCCTCTCCCTCCACAGCCGCTGATCTCTGTTGGTGTCGGAGTTGCCGCTGCCGCTGCCTCAATGGGACAACACATTGAACGGAATCCTTTATTAATAGAAGAGGGAAATCCCTCCAGGCACACTAATCAGATCCATGGAGACTCACATCAATTCCAGTCACTAAACAAACAGCTTCACTTAACCCCCTTCAATCCAACACTTTTTATCCCCAACTTAGAACAGTTACAGCCTCGATGGGGTGTTGAGGGTCAGGGAGGGATGGAAAGTTGGAAATAATGTAGGGTCAATATTAATTCGATATAGCAGAGATCACTCTGCTAGTGTTAATTTTGAGATGACGAGAATACAAAAGCAGGGGTGTACTGCTGAGGGGTTATAAGACACTGGTCTGACCGCATTCAGAATAATGTCAGCAATTTTGGTCCCCGTATCTAAGGAAGGATGTGCTGGCCTTGGAGAGGGTCCAGAGCAGGTTCACAAGAATGATCCGGGGAATGAAAGACTTGACGCATGAGGAGCGTCTGAGGACTGGGGGTCCATACTCGATGCAGTTTGGAAGTATGAGGAAGGGGATAACATTGAAACTTACAGAATAATGAAAGGCCTGGATAGAGTGCACTTGGGGAAGTTGTTTCCATGAATAGGGGAGACTTGGACCCGAGGGCCCAGACTCAGAGGGAAGGGATGGCCCTTTAGAAATGTGATGTGGAGATGGTGGTGTTGGACTGGGGTGGACGCAGTAAGAAGTCTCACAACACCAGTTTCCCACTCACCTGATGAAGGAGCAGCATTCCGAAAGCTCGTGATTCGAAATAAACCTGTGGGACTTTAACCTGCTGTTGTGAGACTTCTGACTTCAGAACTGAGACGAGGAGGAATTTCTTCAGCCAGAGGGTGGTGAATCTGTGGAATTCATCGCCACACAAGGCTGTGGAGGCCAGATCATTGAATGTATTTAATAAAGAGATAAATAGGTTCTTGACTGGTACAGCGATCAAGGGTTACGGGGAGAAAGCAGGAGAATGGGTTTGAGAAACTTATCAGCCAGAATTGAATGGTGGAGCCGGCTCGACGGGCCGAATGGCCTCATTCTGCTCTTATATCTTATTGTCTGATGGGTATCATGGTCGTGGTTTTTAGATGAAGTTAACGTCAATCAGGGTTGATATAGTCTGCTTAATCCAGGTTGTAGCAGATCTTATGTACAGCTCATGGACAGAACAATCTTAGTATTGGACTTTACACGGATCAATCTCTCAGCATTACGTACAGTACAGTCTTAGCTCGAGTCATCAGGTAGAACTATCTCTCAGTGTTATGTACAGTACAATCTGACGCTTCAGATAGAACTATCTCTCAGTGTTATGTACAGTACAATCTGAGGCTTCAGATAGAACTATCTCTCAGTGTTATGTACAGTACAATCTGAGGCTTCAGATAGAACTATCTCTCAGTGTTATGAACGGTACAATCTGAGGCTTCAGATAGAACTATCTCTCAGTGTTATGTACAGTACAATCTGAGGCTTCAGATAGAACGATCTCTCAGTGTTATGTACAGTACAATCTGAGGCTTCAGATAGAACTATCTCTCAGTGTTATGTACAGTACAATCTGAGGCTTCAGATAGGACTATCTCTCAGTGTTATGTACAGTACAATCTGAGGTTTCAGATAGAACTATCTCTCAGTGTTATGAACAGTACAATCTGAGGCTTCAGATAGAACTATCTCTCAGTGTTATGTACAGTACAGTCTGAGGCTTCAGATAGAACTATCTCTGTGTTATGTACAGTACAATCTGAGGCTTCAGATAGAACTATCTCTCAGTGTTATGTACAGTACAATCTGAGGCTTCAGATAGAACTATCTCTCAGTGTTATGTACAGTACAATCTGAGGCTTCAGATAGAACTATCTCTCAGTGTTATGAACAGGAGAACCTGATCAAGAAGCTTCACATCAAACTTTCTCAGCGTTTTCTCTTGTGAGGTTGTAAGGAGGCAAGTGTGAGTTGAGGAGTGTGTGGGAGAAGGACACCGGGACACCTGAACAGGGTCAGCAGCACCTTGAGGAGAGTGTGAGAGGGGGACACGGGACATCGGGACAGAGTCAGCAGCACCTTGAGGAGAGTGTGAGAGGGGGACACGGGACATCGGGACAGAGTCAGCAGCACCTTGAGGAGAGTGTGAGAGGGGGACACTGGACATCGGGACAGACAGTCAGCAGCACCTTGAGGAGAGTGTGAGATGGGGACACTGGGACAGAGTCAGCAGCACCTTAAGGAGAGAGTGAGATTGGGACACTGGGACAGACAGTCAGCACCTTGAGGAGAGTGTGAGATGGGGACATAGAGGATTGAAGCTACTGGTAGAGTTGTACAGCACTGGGATCGAGACTGTTTGTTTATGTCCTGTGGTTCTGAGGATTCTCTTCAATATCGACTCCACAGTCAGGTGTCAGGGACACAACACTTTATTCCGTCTGTTCACACAACACTCCAAATATTGACTGCCCAATCTGGGAGGATCCCAACAGCTCACCCCACACCTGAGATCACATGGCCCGTTCCCTGAAAGAAAGCCCCAACATATATAACACTCTCCCCTGTAAGTAACACCTCCCCACCCCACCCCCACACCCCCCGGTACAGAAACAGCATTTGAAACCATTTGCGAACATTTTTCTCTATTCACTTCATCCAGGCTTGGTGCAGAATCCACAGCATATTTACAATATAATACATCCCATAGTTCATTCCTGATCCTTATGTCCATCTCACAGAGACCTGATCAGGGGGAGTGACAACCCCTTGGGGGTTGATGCTTGGGGATTGGAGCCAGTTTTAAGATCCTCTCTGGTGAGTGAAGCCTCGATGAACCCACCAACGTTTGATCGTCTTCCCGCCGGTCGTCAGTAACCAATGTCGAGTTCCCTGTCCCCTCCATCAGCGGAGGAGCTGTTGATACCAGGCCTCCCTGGCCTCCCACATAATAGAACAGAGAGTATAGAAGGTGGCAGGAATCTCACCTCAGGCAGAGCAAAAAAAAGGTGCCAGGAATGAGAAGGGAGGTGGTCAGTGCGGGACTGAGGGTGTTGGAACTCAATGCGGGACTGAGTGTGTTGTACCTCAATGCGGGACTGAGTGTGTTGTACCTCAATGCGGGACTGAGTGTGTTGTACCTCAATGCGGGACTGAGTGTGTTGTACCTCAATGCGGGACTGAGTGTGTTGTACCTCAATGCGGGACTGAGTGTGTTGTACCTCAATGCGGGACTGAGGGTGTTGGACCTCAATGCGGGACTGAGGGTGTTGGACCTCAATGCGGGACTGAGGGTGTTGTACCTCAATGCGGGACTGAGGGTGTTGTACCTCAATGCGGGACTGAGGCTGTTGTACCTCAATGCGTGCAGTATATCAATCAAGGTAAATGAGCTTGTTGCGCACATTGAAATTGGCCGGTCCGATGTTGTGGGCATCACAGAGACGTGGCTGCAAGGGGATCAGGGCTGGGATCTAAATATCCAAGGACAGGTGTCTTATTGGAAGGACAGGCAGATGGGCAAAGGGGGCGGGGTTGTATTGTTCGTAAGGAATGGCATTAAATCAATAGCAAGAAGCGATACAGGATCAGAAGGCAGAGAAACTCTGTGGGTAGAGTTCAGGAGAAACAATGGTAAAATCACCCTGATGGGAGTTATGTACAGGCCTCCAAGCAGTCGTCAGGATGAGGGGCAGAAAATAAATCTGGATGTAGAAAATGCACATAAAAAGGCAATATTACAATAATTATGGGGGACTTCAAAATGCAGGTGGCCTGGGAAAATCCGGGAGGTAGTGGGTCCCAAGAAAAGGAATTTGTGGAATGTCCAAGAGATGCTTTTTTGGAGCAGCTTGTGACAGAGCCCACTCGGGAAACGGGAATTCTGGAGTTGGTGATGTGTAATGAGGCAGACTTGATTCGGGAACTTAAGGTGAAGTGACTCTGAGAGAGCAGTGACCACAAATGATAGAATTTACCCTGCAGTCTGAGAGGGAGAAACTGGAATCAGATGTAAAGGTATTTGAATTAAATAAAGATAACTACAAGGACATGAGGGAGGAGCTGGCCAGAGTTGATTGGAAAGGGAGCCGAGCAGGGGAGTCAGTGGAACGGCAAATATAGGAGTTTTCGAGGGGGGGGGGTGGGGGGTTATTCGGGAGGCACAACAGAAATTCATCCCAAGGAGGAGGAAACCTGCTAAAGAGAGGACGAAGCTTCCATGGCTGACGAGGAAAGTAAAGGACAGCATAAAAGCAAAAGAATCACTGGAGGCAGGGAGGGTACCAGAGGACTGGAAATTAGCTGATGTAACAGCGCTGTTTAAGAAGGGAGGGAGGCAGCAGATGGGAAATTATAGGCCGGTTCGACTGACTTCGTTCATTGGCAAGATTTTAGAGTCCATTATGAAAGATGAGATCGCAGAGTACTTGGAAGTGCATGATAAAGTAGGACTGAGTCAGCACGGCTTTGTCAAGGGGAGATCATGTCTGACAAATCTGTTAGAGTTCTTTGAGGAGGTAACAAGGAAGTTAGATAAAGGAGAACCAGTGGACCTGATTTATTTGGATTTCCAAAAGGCCTTTGACAAGGTGCCACATCGGAGACTTTTAAATAAGTTAGGTGCCCGTGGTGTTAAGTGTAAGAACCTGACATGGATGGAGGATTGGTTGACTGGCAGAAGGCAGAGAGTGGGGATAAACGGGCCTTTTTCAGGATGGCAGCCGGTGACTAGTGGTGTGCCTCAGGGGTCGGTGCTGGGACCACAACTTTTCACAATACACATTAACGATTTGGAAGAACGAAATGAAGCCACTGTTGCCAAGTTTGCAGATGATGGAAAGATATGCAGAGGGAGAGATAGTATTAAGGAAGCAGGGGGACTGCACAAGGACTTGGATAGGCTAGGAAAGTGGGCAAAGAAGTGGCAGATGGAATATAACGTGGAAAAGTGTGAGATTATAAACATTGGAAGGAGAAATGGAGGCATAGACTATTTTCTAATTGGGGAAATGCTGAGGCAATCAGAAGCACAAAGGGACGAGGGAGTCCTTGTTCAAGATTCTCTTAAGGTTAACGTGTAGGTTCATAGAACCATAGAAAATTACAGCTCAGAAACAGGCCTTTTGGCCCTTCTTGTCTGTGCCGAAACATTTTTTGCCTAGTCCCACTGTCCTGCACTTGGACAATACCCCTCCACACCCTCTCATCCATGAACCCGTCCAAGTTTTTCTGACATGTTCAGTTAGCAGTCAGGAAGACAAATGCAATGTTAGCATTCATGTCGAGAGGGCTGGAATACAAGAGCAGGGATGGACTTCTGAGGCTGTATAAGGCTCTATTTGGAGTATTGTGAGTTGTTTTGGGCCCAGTATCTGTGGAAGGATGTGCTGGCCTAGGAAAGGATCCAGAGGATGTTCACAAGAATGATCCCTGGAATGAAGAGCTTGTCGTATGAGGAACGATTGAAGACTCTGGATCTGTACTCATTGATATTTAGAAGGATGAGGGGGATCTTATTGAAACTTACAGGATACTGCGAGGCCTGGATATAGTGGAGAGGATGTTTCCACTCGTAGGAAAAACTAGAACCAGAGGGCATAACCTCAGGCTAAAGGGACGATCCTTTAAAACGGAGATAAGGAGGAATTTCTTCAGCCAGAGAGTGGTGAATCTGTGGAATTCGTTGCCACAAAGGGCTGTGGAGGCCAGGTCATTGAGTGTCTTTAAGACAGAGATAGATAGGTTTTTGATCAGTAAAGGAATCAAGGGGTATGGGGAGAAGGCAGGAGAATGGGGATGAGAATCATATCAGCCATGATTGAATGGCGGAGCAGACTCGATGGGCCGAATGGCCAAAGCCTGTTCCTCTATCTCAAGGTTTTATGAAGAGAGGTTGGATAGGCTTGGGCAGTTTTCGTTGGAGCAGAGTAGACTGAGGGGCAACCTGATCGAGGTGTTCAAGATTATGAGGGACATGGACAGAGTGGATAAGGAGCAGGGATAAACTGGGGTTGTTCTCACTGGAAAGACGGAGGATGAGGGGTGACCTAATAGAGGTGTATAAAATTATGAAAGGCATAGATAGGGTGAACAGTGGGAAGCTTTTCCCCAGGTCGGTGGTGACGTTCACGAGGGGTCATAGGTTCAAGGTGAGGCGGGGGGGGGGGGGCGGGGAGGTATAACACGGATATCAGAAGGACGTATTTTACACAGAGGGTGCTGGGGCCTGGAATGCGCTGCCGGGCAAGGTGGTGGAGGCGGACACACTGGGAATGTTTAAGACTTATCGAGATAGCCACATGAACGGAGTGGGAATGGAGGGATACAAAATAATGGTGTCGTTTGGACAAGGGAGTGGCGCGGGCTTGGAGGGCCGAAGGGCCTGTTCCTGTGCAGTATTGTTCTTTGTTCTTTGAGCAGCTGTTTCTCTTAGTTGAGGGGTCAGTTACGAGGGACATAGGTTCAAGGTGAGGGGCAGGAGGTTTAGGGGGGAATGTGAGGAAAAACCCTTTTACCCAGAGGGTGGTGACGGTCTGCAATGCGCTGCCTGGGAGGGTGGTGGAGGTGGGTTGCCTCACATCCTCTAAAAAGTGCCTGGATGAGCACTTGGCACAGCCATAACATTCAGGGCTATGGACCAGGTGCTGGCAAGCGGGATTAGGTGGGCAGGTCAAGGCATTTCATGCATCGGTGCAGACTCGATGGGCCGAAGGGCCTCTTCTGCGCCGTGTGATTCTATGATTCTCTGAGTGTTGCTGAGGTTATGGAGTGACCGGGAAGTGATGGGTTCAGGCTGGTTGGGTTGGTGGGGATCAGGTGGTGGGAGAGGCGGGTGTGAGCAGAATGTTGGAATGGAAACAATGTAACAACAAAGAACAAAGAACAATACAGCACAGGAACAGGCCCTTCGGCCCTCCAAGCCCGCGCCACTCCCCGGTCCAGGATTGAATCCTGAATCCAGGATCCCCGCCCAATTTTCCAGCCTATCTACATACCAATATCCTATCCACCGAGCTGTCCCTCACAGCTACGATGCTTTGTTCATTACAACCTATTAACTCACCTCCACCCCCCCATTCCATACCATGTGATCTCCAGGGAGAGGCGAAAACCCAGAGTGAAAAACCCCAGGGCCAATATGGGGAAAAAAAAAATCTGGAAATTCCTCTCCGACCCCCTGAGGCGATCGAAACGAGTCCAGGAGATCACAATGGCCCTGATCGGAAAATGCTTCCCAACCCGTCATTTCCACTTCCACGAACACCATATGAATTCCCTGCCCCCGAGACAGGTTCCCAACTATCCGCAGTCTCGCTCTGTACTGGCACCAGCAAGATGATCATAGAATGAAGCCTTGAAACGAGAAACAAGGAACAATTAGCCCGCGCCGCTCCCTGGTCCAAACTAGACCACTCTTTTGTATCCCTCCATTCCCACTCCGTTCATATAGCTGTCTCGATAAGTCTTAAACGTTCCCAGTGTGTCCGCCTCCACCACCTTGCCCGGCAACACATTCCAGGCCCCCACGACCCTCTGTGTGAAATATGTCCTTCTGATATCTGTGTTAAACCTCCCCCCCTTCACCTTGAACCTATGACCCCTCGTGAACGTCACCACCGACCCGGGGAAAAGCTTCCCACCGTTCACCCTATCTATGCCTTTCATAATTTTATACACAAAGAACAAAGAACAGTACAGCACAGGAAACAGGCCCTTCGGCCCTCCAAGCCTGTGCCGCTCCTTGGTCCAACTGGACCAATCGTTTGTATCCCTCCATTCCCAGGCTGCTCATGTGACTATCCAGGTAAGTCATAAAAGGTTTAGCGTGCCTGCCTCCACCACCCTACTTGGCAGCGCATTCCAGGCCCCCACCACCCTCTGTGTAAAAAACGTCCCTCTGATGTCTGAGTTATACTTCGCCCCTCTCAGCTTGAGCCCGTGACCCCTCGTGATCGTCACCTCCGACCTGGGAAAAAGCTTCCCACTGTTTACCATATCTATACCCTTCATAATCTTGTATACCTCTATTAGATCTCCCCTCATTCTCCGTGTTTCCAAGGAGAACAACCCCAGTCTACCGAATCTCTCCTCATAGCTAAGACCCTCCATACCAGGCAACATCCTGGTAAACCTTCTCTGCACTCTCTCCAATGCCTCCACGTCCTTCTGGTAGTGCGGCGACCAGAACTGGACGCAGTACTCCAAATGTGGCCTAACCAGCGTTCTATACAGCTGCATCATCAGACTCCAGCTTTTATACTCTATACCCCGTCCTATAAAGGCAAGCATACCATATGCCTCCTTCACCACCTTCTCCACCTGTGTTGCCACCTTCAAGGATTTGTGGACTTGCACACCTAGGTCCCTCTGTGTTTCTATACTCCTGATGACTCTGCCATTCATTGTATAACTCCTCCCTACATTATTTCTTCCAAAATGCATCACTTCGCATTTATCCGGATTAAACTCCATCTGCCACCTCTCCGTCCAATTTTCCAGCCTATCTATATCCTGCTGTATTGCCCGACAATGCTCTTCGCTATCCGCAATTCCAGCCATCTTCGTGTCATCCGCAAACTTGCTGATAACACCAGTTACACCTTCTTCCAAATCATTTATATATATCACAAATAGCAGAGGTCCCAGTACAGAGCCCTGCGGAACACCACTGGTCACAGACCTCCAGCCGGAAAAAGACCCTTCGACCACTACCCTCTGTCTCCTATGGCCAAGCCAGTTCTCCACCCATCTAGCCACTTCTCCTTGTATCCCATGAGCCTTAACCTTCTTAACCAACCTGCCATGTGGGACTTTGTCAAATGCCTTACTGAAATCCATATAGACGACATCCACGGCCCTTCCTTCATCAACCGTTTTTGTCACTTCCTCAAAAAACTCCACCAAATTTGTAAGGCACGACCTCCCACTTACAAAACCATGCTGTCTGTCACTAATGAGATTGTTCCGTTCTAAATGCACATACATCCTGTCTCTAAGAATCCTCTCCAACAACACCTCTATTAAGTCTCCCCTCATCCTCCGTCTTTCCAAGGAGAACAACCCCAGTTTCCCCAATCTCTCCTCATAACCAAGCCCCTCCATACCAGGCAACATCCTGGTAAACCTCCTCTGTACTCTCTCCAAAGCCTCCACGTCCTTCTGGTAGTGTGGCGACCAGAACTGGACGCAGTATTCCAAATGCGGCCGAACCAACGTTCTATACATCTGCAACATCAGACCCCAACTTTTATACTCAATGCCCCGTCCTATAAAGGCAAGCATGCCATATGCCTTCTTCACCACCTTCTCCACCTGTGACGTCACCTTCAATGATCTGTGGACTTGCACACCCAGGTCCCTCTGCGTCTCTACACCCTTTATGGTTCTTCCATTTATCGTGTAGCTCCTCCCTACATTATTCCCACCAAAATGCATCACTTCGCATTTATCAGGATTGAACTCCATCTGCCATTTCCTTGCCCAAATTTCCAGCCTATCTATATCCTTCTGTAGCCTCTGACAATGTTCCTCACGATCTGCAAGTCCTGCCAGTTTTGTGTCGTCCGCAAACTTACTGATCACCCCAGTTACTCCTTCTTCCAGATCATTTATATAAATCACAAACAGCAGAGGTCCCAATACAGAGCCCTGCGGTACAGCACTAGTCACAGGCCTCCAGCCGGAAAAAGACCCTTCCACTACCACCCTCTGTCTTCTATGACCAAGCCAGTTCTCCATCCATCTAGCCACCTCCCCCTTTATCCCATGGGATCCAACCTTTTTCACTAGCCTACCATGAGGGACTTTGTCAAACGCTTTACTAAAGTCCATATCGACAACATCCACGGCCCTTCTGTCGTCAACCATTTTGGTCACTTCTTCAAAAAACACCACCAGGTTAGTGAGGCATGACCTCCCTCTCACAAAACCATGTTGACTATCGTTAATGAGTTTATTCCTTTCTAAATGCGCATACATCCTATCTTTAAGAATCTTCTCCAACAACTTCCCCACCACGGACGTCAAGCTCACCGGCCTATAATTACCCGGGTTATCCTTCCTACCCTTCTTAAATAACGGGACCACATTGGCTATCCTCCAATCCTCTGGGACCTCACCTGTGTCCAGTGACGAGACAAAGATTTGCGTCAGAGGCCCAACGATTTCACCTCTCGTCTCCCTGAGCAGCCTTGGATAGATTCCATCAGGCCCTGGGGATTTGTCAGTCTTTATATTCTCTAACAATCCTAACACTTCCTCCTTTGTAATGGAGATTTTCTCCAACGGTTCAACACTCCCCTCCAAGACACTCCCAGTCAACACATCCCTCTCCTTTGTGAATACCGACGCAAAGTATTCATTTAGGATCTCCCCTACCTCTTTGGGCTCCAAGCATAAGTCCCCACCTTTGTCCCGGAGAGGTCCGATTTTTTCCCTAACAACCCTTTTTTTCCTAACGTATGAATAAAATGCCTTGGGATTCTCCTTAATCCTGTCTGCCAAGAACATTTCGTGACCCCTTTTTGCTCTTCTAATTCCCCGTTTGAGTATTTTCCTACTTTCATTGTACTCCTCCAGAGCTCCCTCCGTTTTTAGCTGATTGGACCTAACATACGCCTCTCTTTTCCTTTTGACCATTCCCTCAATTTCCCTGGTTATCCACGGTTGTCTAATCCTACCCTTCCTATCCTTCTTTTTTACAGGCACATGCTTGTCCTGTAGCCCTAACAACCGTTCCTTAAAAGACTGCCACATACCAGATGTGGATTTACCCTCAAACAGCCTCTCCCAATCAAGAGCTGCCAATTTCTGCCTGATCCCAATAAAGTTAGCCTTCCCCCAATCCAACACCTTACCCTTGGGACACCACTCATCCTTTTCCATCACTATCCTAAAGCTAACAGAATTGTGGTCACTATTTGCCACATGTTCCCCAACCAAAACTTTGAAGACCTGCCCGGGCTCATTCCCCAGTACCAGGTCCAGTATAGCCCCCTCTCTAGTTGTGCTGCCCACATATTGTTCCAACGAACCTTCCTGTACACATTTTACAAATTCCTCCCCATCCAGAGTCCCTGCCCTCAGCGATTTCCAGTCTATACCAGGGAAATTGAAGTCTCCCACTACAACAACCCTATATTTCCTGCACCTATCCAGTATCTCCTGACATATCCATTCTTCCACTTCCCTTGGGCTGTTGGGGGGCCTGTAGTACACCCCCAACATAGTGACTGCGCCTTTCCTGTTTCTAAGCTCCACCCAGAGTGACTCGCTACACGACTCCTCCGAATTGTCCTCCCTCTGCACCGCTGTAATATGCTCTCCAACCAATACCGCTACTCCCCCACCTCTTTTGGCCCCTCCTCTGTCTCGCCTAAAACACTTGTACCCTGGAATATTCAGCTGCCATTCCTGTCCCTCTTTCAACCAAGTCTCTGTCACCGCAACCACATCCAAATTCCTCGTGCGCATTAAGGCCCCAAGTTCGTCTGTTTTACCTGCTACGCTCCTTGCATTGAAGTATAAGCACTCCAGACCCCCAGGCCCAGTGAGGTCGTCCTCCCCCAGAGTGCTCTTCTTCTTTGCCAGCCTTGTCCCAGCCACCACAATTATAGACCTAATAGTTTGATCCCCACCCCCCTGCCATACTAGTTTAAACCCCCCCGAACTGCATTAGCAAAGCTCCCAGCCAAGATATTTGTGCCCTTCCAACTTAGCTGTGACCCCTCCCTCTTGTACAGGTGCCATCCTCTCCTGAAAACCTCCCATTGATCTATGAAAATGAAGCCCTCCCTCCTGGACCAGTCCTTTAGCCAGGCATTCATTTGAACCAACTCCCTATTCTTAGCCTCACTGGCACGAGGCATTGGGAGTAGCCCAGAGATGGCCACCCTAGTGACCCTACTTTTTAACCTATTTCCCATCTCCCTGAATTGCTCTCTTAGGACCCCCCTACTCTTCCTATCTACGTCATTTCCACCAATGTGTATAATGACATCCGTTTCTTTATCTTCCCCTTTTAATATGCCTCCTATCCGCTCGGAGACATCCGTGACCCCAGCTTTTTTTTTCTCTGCACCAGATATAAATATCTTGGCCTGGAACTTCCAAGCTCCGGGGAAATCTGGGTGGTATGCCAAAGATGATATGAGGAATACCCTCCCTGGAGATTCCCAGGGAAGGTTTGTGCAGCAATTCCTGGGAAGTTTAAACTTGCGATGGGAGGTTGGGAACCATGTGAAAATTTAATTTGAATGGTGAAACTCCAGATGGTTCTGACTGCATTACAGAGATAGCTATGCAGAAAATTTAGAAGAATTAAAACCACATAGAATCATAGAATCCCTACAGTGCAGAAGGAGGCCATTCAGCCCATCGAGCTTGCACTGCCAACAATCCCATCTATGACCGACCCCCGTAACCCCACATATTTACTCCACTAATCTCTCTAACCTACGCATCCCAGGACATTAAGGGGTAATTTAGCATGGCCAATGAACCCAACCCACACATCTTTGGACTGTGAGAGGAAACCAACAGAACCACATTGGATCTGTTGCAGTGACCAATGGGAACAAGCTGTAAGGGTCAGCTGACCCAATAAACTATGTAACCAATGAGAAAATGATGTGGTGGTCAGCTGACCAGCTGACTCAGTATCAGTAAGAAGCTGCTGGGGTTTGTGGGAATGGTCCAGGGTCAGGCCTCGCGTGTTGGAGTAATGAAGTTTCATTATTGAAACTTTTTGTCTGATTTACAAGTTGGAGTAAGTTTTGTTTTATTTTATTGCCCAGAACTGAAGAGTCCCTTCTGCTGGATGATCATGGAATACCGAGGGGGGTGGGGTGTTTATTTGGGGTGGGGGTGAGGGTAGGGCGTGTGGGCCTGTCCCATACGGGGCACCGTCTGCACCTTTAAAATAAAATCCAAAGTTACAAGAGTGTTTTCCCCCTCCTAATGTTTTCATTGTTTAACTATGATCTGATGTCAGTGATTGAAATCAGTTTGTCAGATGGTAGCAGGCACAGCACAATTCTCCAGGAGAATAGGCCTTCTGGACAATCGCCGGGTAAACCCTTAACCGCCCTCCAACCCATGCTCCAATCCATTACTAATTTACCATGTCCCAGCATCCACCGCACTCCGAGGTAATGAATTCCACAGATTCACCACCCGTTGAGAGAAGTAATTTCTCCCCATGTCTGTTTTAAATCTGCTGCCCCTTTCCCGTAAGATGCCCTACATTGTTCTACACTGTGATTCCTGATAGGCTGCTTTATACCACTCCCACTGCAGTGGCACAGTGGTTAGCACTGCTGCCTCACAGAGACAGGGACCTGGGTTCGATTCCCGGCTTGCCTCACTGTCTGTGTGGAGTCTGCACGTTCTCCCCGTGTCTGCATGAGTTTTCTCCGGGTGCTCCGGTTTCCTTCCAAAGTCCCATAGAAGTGCTGGTTAGATACATTGGCCATGCTAAATATTCCCTCAGTGTTAAGCAAACAGGCGCCGGAGTGTAGCAACTGGGGGATTTTCACAGTAACTTCATTGCAGTGTTGATGTAAGCCTACTTGTGACACGAATAAATAACCATTATACTTATTGACTGATGCTTGAGTGTTAAACCTCCCGATACAATCAGCACTTGTTTGCACAGCAAAAACAATCCCATTCCAAGAGATACATGGGAGAGTGAACATCGAAGGGCCTGTTCCTCTGCAGCACTTTTCTTTGTTCTTAAGGCATACATATCTTTAAGCATGTTGATTTTGAAATAATTTTATCCAAGATTTAACATAAATCTTCTTCACATCAGGTTATGGATCTCACTTTTATGGTAAGAAAAACATCCTTCAGTTCAGTTCCTGTTAGTCAACTCCTCCAAAACAGTCATGGGGGCGATGGGATATTCACTCAGACATTTCCCTAAGATGCTTTTAATGTGATAATCCTTGAAAAAATCATGACAGTTCAATGAATCCGATCACATTGCAGAATGCCAAGACTAATATAACCTGCTGCCTGGCTAATTGGATTAGCGCTGCTGCCTCACAGCACCAGGGACACAGGTTCGATTCCCGCCTTGGGTCACTGTCTGTGCAGAGTCTGCATGTTCTCCCCATGTCTGCGTGGGTTTCCTCCGGCTGCTCCGGTTTCCTCCCACAGTCTGAAAAACGTGCTGTTAGGTGGATTGGCAATGCTAAAGTGTCCTCAGTGTCCACAAATGTACTGGATTGGTGGATTGGCCATTCTACCTTGCCCCTTAGTGTCCACAGATGTACTGGATTGGTGAATTGGCCATTCTACATTGCCCCCTAGTGTCCACAGATGTACTGGTTCAGTGAATTGGCCATTCTACATTGCCCCTTAGTGTCCACAGATGTGCGGATTAGGTGGATTTGCCATTCTACATTGCCCCCTAGTGTCCACAGAGGTACTGGTTCGGTGAATTGGCCATTCTACATTGCCCCTTAGTGTCCACAGATGTGCGGATTAGGTGGATTTGCCATTCTACATTGCCCCTTAGTGTCCACAGATGTGCGGGTTAGGTGGATTGGCCATTCTACATTGCCCCCTAGTGTCCACAGATGTACTGGTTCGGTGAATTGGCCATTCTACATTGCCCCTTAGTGTCCACAGATGTGCGGGTTAGGTGGATTGGCCATCTAATTGCCCCTTACTGCCCAAAGATTTGCAGGTTAGGTGAATTGGTCATGCTAAATTTAGCACTCCTGCCACGCTGAATCATATAATTCTAGTGCAGAAGGAGGCCATTCAGCCCATCAAGTCTGCACCAGCCACAATCCCATCCAGGCCCTGTCCCTGTAACCCCATGCATTTACCCGAGCTAGTCTCCCTGACACTAAGGGGCAATTTAGCATGGCCAATCCACCTAACCTGCATATCTTTGGACTGTGGGAGGAAACCGGAGCACCCGGAGGAAACCCACGCAGACACGGGGAGAACGTGCACACTCCACACAGACAGTGACCCGAGGCCAGGAATCGAACCCGGATCCCTGGCGCTGTGACACCCCACGAAGGATCAATCTATTTCTGAATATGAAGATTTATTAATGTTGGGGGTACAGAGTGTGAGCAGAATAAGAGGATTTTCGGGCACCTTCGTGTTGAGCTGGGCCAGAGAACGGGGCTTTAAACATTTGAATTCAGTTTGTAAAATCTGGAAATAAGTCAGTGAAAATAGCGGTGAAGTTGATGGGTTGTTGTAAAAACCTGACCAGGTCACTGATATACTTCGGGAGAGGTCCTTACCCAGGCTCAGCTCTACGTGACTCCAGCCCCACACCAATGTGGTTGACTCAACTGTCCTCTGAAGTGACTGAGTAAGCCCTGTGGTTGTAAGAAAGCTCCAACGATGAATTTCCAAGGATGGACACTAAAGTCAGCAATGCCCACACACTGAGAATGAACAATACTGATGTTGGCACGACACATCGGTTATGTTACACCACACTAAGGGCCTCATGGTCTGATTTGCCAGCGGGATAAAGCCTCAGAACAGCAGGTTGTGTCGTGTCCAAAGATGTGCAGGTTGGGTGGATTAACCATGCTAACTTGCCCCTTAGTGTCCAAAGATATGGAGGATCGGTTGATTGGCCATGTTAAATTGCCTTAACGGGCGCTAAAACTCGGTAAAGTCAGGTGTGAGGCGATTAGTACAATCTGTGCAGATGTCCACTTTACCAAGGCCCGAAAATGGCCGCGATCCGAACCGCGCCCGAAATGGGTGATGCATTTAAATTGACTTAATGAGCTGGATGCCCAATCTTACCTGCATTTCCGCCCTTACCATCGCGTTCGCCCGTCCAGATTCGGCACGGAACAGACGTGCTCGGCAAAGGTCTGTTTCGGGCAGTCCAGCTCTGAGGAGGTAAGATCAGAGCTTCTGGCGGCTCTCTGACTCAGATCAGTGGTGGGGGGAGAGGGGGGTGGGGGTGCGGGAGGCCGGAGGTGGATCAGATCATTCTCTGGTCATGGGGGGAGGGGAGGGAGGTGGATCAGATCATTCTCTGGTGAAGGGGGCAGGGGTGGGAGGGTTGCCGTTGCCATTCTGCGGGTGATCGGTGGGGGGTGTGGTTGTAAGGGGTCGCGATCGGTCTGGGTAGTGGGGAAGGTGGGTGTAAAGGGGGACAGTTATGTTGTGGGGTGTGACGATGTCTGTGGGGGCCATCACTCCCACTTTTCGCTCCCAGGTCACTTGATCCGCTTGTTGCTCCCCGGGAGCGATGTGACAGGGGCGCCCATTTCAGATGTATTTCTCACTGCGCACGCGCAGTTCAGAGCTCCGATCGGAGTTGCAGCGTTTCGAGAGCGAGAAGCCCCGCCCACAGAGCGATTCAGACTCACAATGTTTTTTCCAGGGTAAGTGCGTATGGGGCCCCCGGAGAACAGATTTCCAAGTCAGATCTGAATTGCGTCCAGATTCAGCGCTTGGAATCAAAATGGTAAAATCGGGCCCTTAGTGTGCAGAGGTGTACAGGTTCGGGGGATTGGCCATGCTAAATTGCCCCTTAGTGTCCAAAGACATGCTGGTCAGGTGCATTGGCCATGCTAAATTGCCCCTTAGTGTCCAAAGACATGCTGGTCAGGTGCATTGGCCATGCTAAATTGCCCCTTAGTGTCCAAAGACATGCTGGTCAGGTGCATTGGCCATGCTAAGTTCTCCCTAAGTGTCCAAAGACATGCTGGTCAGATGCATTGGCCATGCTAAATTGCCCCTTAGTGTCCAAAGACATGCTGGTCAGGTGCATTGGCCATGCTAAATTGCCCCTTAGTGTCCAAAGACATGCTGGTCAGGTGCATTGGCCATGCTAAGTTCTCCCTCAGTGTCCAAAGACATGCTGGTCAGGTGCATTGACCATGCTAAATTCTCCCTGAGTCCACCCAAACAGGTGCCGGAGTGTGGCGACTTGGGGATTATCACAGTCGATTCAGAGAGATTTACAGCATGGAAACAGGCCCTTTGGCCCAACTTGTCCACACATCCCAGTTTTCACCAATAAGCGAGTCCCAATTGCCCGCATTTGGCCCATATCCCTTTATACCCATAGAAATCATAGAATACCTAATGTGCAGAAGGAGGCCATTTGGCCCATCATGTCTGCACCAATCACCATCCCACCCAGACCAGATCCCTGTAACCCCACCCATTTATCATGCTAGTCCACCTGACACTAAGGGGCAATTTACTATGGCCAATCAACCTAACCTGCTCACCTTTGGACTGTGGAAGGGAACTGGAGCACCCGGAGGAAACCCACGCAGACACGGGGAGAATGTGCAGACTCCACACAGACAGAGACCTCAGGCTGGAATTGAACCCGGATCCCTGCCGCTGTGAGGCAGCAGTGCTAACCATTGTGCCACTGTGCAGCCCATCTTATCCATGTAACTGTCTAAATGCTTTTTGAAAGGCAAAATTGTACCCGCCTCCACTACTGCCTCTGGCAGCTCGTTTGCAATAAGTGACTTTTCAACAAAATTAACTTAGTTGCAGAGTTAATATAAGCCTACTTGTGACCAATAAATAAACTTTAATCTGCAAACGGTGCCATCTTTGATGAACAGTAAGATAAAAGCAAAATACCACGGATGCTGGAATCTGAAATAAAAACAGGAAATGCTGGAAAAACTCAGCAGGTCCGAGGGGAGAGAATAGAGCAAATGTTTCAACTCTGGATGACCCTTCGTCAGACTCAAAGCGTTGTCTCTATTCTCTCTTCTGTCTGTGTGGAGTTTGCACATTCCCTCCGTGTCTGTGTGGGTTTCCTCCGGGTGCTCCGGTTTCCTCCCGCAGTCCAAAGATCTGCAGGTTAGGTGGATCGACCATGATAAATCGCCACTTAGTGTCAGGGGGACTAGCAGGGTAAATATGTGGGGTTACGGGGATAGGGCCTGGGTGGGATTGTTGTCGGTGTAGGCTCGATGGGCCAAATGGCCTCCTTCTGCCCTCTAGGGATTCTATGATTCACAGATCCTGTCAGACCTGCTGAGATTTTCCAGTATTTTCTGTTTTTGATAAAGTCATACCTCCCAAAGTGAACAGACAGTGGAAACATTTTGTAACAAAATGGTGATTTTCGAACCACTGCCCAGAATCGACAGTCAGAAAAGGAACTTTGCTGTTAAATTAAAGTACTGTGTTCAGTGAAGCACGTTAAAATAATCTGGGTCAAATACCTTCAATTCACAATTTTGATTACACAATAAGGATTACACAATATTGATTCCACAATAATGATTACACAATAAGGATTACACAATATTTATTACACAATAAGGATTACACAACATTGATTACAAAATATTGATTACACAGTATTGATTACACAACATTGATTACACAATATTAATTACACAACATTGATTGCACAGTTATGATTACACAACATTGATTACACAATATTAATTACACAACATTGATTACACAGTTATGATTACACAACATTGATTACACAATATTAATTACACAACATTGATTACACAGTTATGATTACACAACATTGATTACACAATATTACAAAGAACACAGAACAAAACAGCACAGGAACCAGCCCTTCGGCCCTCCAAGTCCACGCCGCTCCCTGGTCCAAACTAGACCATTCTTTTGTATCCCTTCATTCCCACTCCGTTCATGTGGCTATCTAGATAAGTCATAATCGTTCCCAGTGTGTCCGCCTCCACCACTTTGCCCGGCAGCGCATTCCAGGCTCCCACCACCCTCTGTGTAAAATACGTCCTTCTGATATCCGTGTTAAACCTTCCCCCTCTCACCTTGAACCTATGACCCCTCGTGAACGTCACCACCGACTTGGGAAAATGCTTCCCATGGTTCACCCTAACTTTGCCTTTCATAATTTTATACACCTCGATTAGGTCACCCCCCATCCTCCGTCTTTCCAGTGAGAACAACCCCAGTTTACCCAATCTCTCCTTATAACTAAGCCCTTCCATACCAGGCAACATCCTGGTAAACCTCCTCTGTATTCTCTCTTAAGCCTCCACGTCCTTCTGGTAGTGTGGCGAACGGAACTAGGTGCAGTATTCCAAATGCGGCTGAACCAACGTTCTATACAACTGCAACATCAGACCCCAACTTTTATACTCAATGCCCCATCCTATGAAGGCAAGCATGCCATATGCCTTATTCACTACCTTCTCCACCTGTGACGTCACCTTCAAGGATCTGTGGACTTGCACACCCAGGTCCCTCTGCGTATCTACACCCTTTCTGGTTCTGCCATTTACCGTATAGCTCCCCCCGACGTTAGTTCTACCAAAATGCATCACTTCGCATTCATCTGGATTGAACTCCATCTGCCATTTCTTTGCCCAAATTTCCAGCCTATCTATATCCTTCTGTAGCCTCTGACAATGTTCCTCACGATCTGCAAGTCCAGCCATTTTCGTGTCGTCCGCAAAGTTACTGATCACCCCAGTTACACCTTCTTCCAGATCGTTTATATATATATCACAAACAGCAGAGGTCCCAATACAGAGCCCTGCGGAACACCACTAGTCACAGGCATGGAGCCGGAAAAAGACCCTTCCACTACCACCCTCTGTCTTCTGTGACCAAGCCAGTTCTCCACCCATCCAGCCACTCCCCCTTTATCCCGTGAGATCCAACATTTTGCACCAACCTACTATGAGGGACTTTGTCAAACGCTTTACTAAAGTCCATATCGACGACATCCACGGCCCTTCCATCGTCAACCATTCTCGTCACTTCTTCAAAAACCTCCACCAGGTTAGTGAGGCATGACCTCCCTCTCACAAAACCATGCTGACTATCGTTAAGGAGTTTATTCCTTTCTAAATGCGCATACATCCTATCTCTAAGAATCCTCTCCAACAACTTCCCTACCACGGACGTCAAGCTCACCGGCCTATAATTACCCGGGTTATCCTTCCTACCCTTCTTAAATAACGGGACCACATTAGCTATCCTCCAATCCTCTGGGACCTCACCTGTGTCCAGTGACGACACAAAGATTTGCGTCAGAGGCCCAGCTATTTCATCTCTCGTCTCCCTGAGCAGCCTTGGATTGATTCCATCAGGCCCTGGAGATTTGTCAGTCTTTATATTCCCTAAAAAACCTAACACTTCCTCCATTGTGATGGAGATTTTCTCTAACGGGTCAACAGTCCCGCCGAGACACTCCCAGTCAACACATCCATTTCTTTTGTGAATACCGATGCAAAGTATTCATTTCGGATCTCCCCTACTTCTTTGGCCTCCGAGCATAATTCCCCACTTTTGTCCCTGAGGGGTCCGATTTTTTTCTCTGACAACCCTTTTGCTCCTAACGTATGAATAAAATGCCTTGGGATTCTCCTTAATCCTGTCTGCCAAGGACATTTCGTGACCTATTTTTTCCCTTCTAATTGCTCGTTTGAGTTCTTTCCTACTTTCTTTGTATTCCTCCAGAGCTCCCTCCGTTTTTAGCTGCCTGGACCTAACGTACGCCTCTCTTTTCTTTTTCACCAATCCCTCAATTTCCCTGGTTATCCACGGTTCTCGAATCCGACCCTTCCTGTCCTTTTTTACAGGCACATGCCTGTCCTGTAGCCCTAACAACTGTTCCTTAAAAGACTCCCACATGCCAGATGTGGATTTACCCTCAAACAGCCTCTCCCGATCAACAGCTGTCAATTCCTGCCTAATCCCACTTAAGTTAGCCTTCCCCCAATCCAACACCTTACCCTTGGGACACCACTCATCCTTTTCCATCACTATCCTAAAGCTAACAGAATTGTGGTCACTATTTGCCACATGTTCCCCTCCCGAAACTTTGAAGACCTGACCGGGCTCAATCCCCAGTACTAGGTCCAGTATAGCCCCCTCTCTAGTCGGGCGATCTACATATTGTTCCAAAGAACCTTCCTGTACACATTTTACAAATTCCTCCCCATTCAGACTCCCAGCCCTACGCGATTTCCATTCTATACCAGGGAAATTGAAGTCTCCCACTACAACAACCCTATTTTTCCTGCACATATCCATTCTCTCCTGACATTTCCGTTCTTCCACTTCCCTTGGGCAGTTGGGGGGCCTGCAGTATACCCCCAACAGCGTGACAGCTCCATTCCTGTTGCTGAGCTCCACCCAGAGTGACTCGTTACACGACCCCTCTGAATTGTCCTCCCTCTGCACCGCTGTAAAATGCTCTCTGACTAATACTGCTACTCCCCCACCTCTTTTGGCCCCTCGTCTGTCTCGCCGAAAACACTTGTACCCCGGAATATTCAGAATATTGATTCCACAACTTTGATTACACAGTATTGATTACAGTACTTTGATCACACAGTATTGATTACACAATATTGATTACACAACATTGATTACACAACTTTGATTACACAGTATTGATTACACAACATTGATTACACAATATTGATTACACAATATTGATTACACAACATTGATTACACAACATTGATGACACAATACTGATTGTACAATATTTATTGCACAATATTGATTTCACAACATTGCTTACACAATACTGATTACACAATAATAGCCATCAAGAGTATAGAAACACAGAGGGACCTCGGTGTGCAAGTCCACAAATCCTTGAAGGTGGCAGTAGATTTGGAGATGGTGGTGAAGAAGGAATATGGTATGCTTTCCTTGATAGGACGGGGTATAGAGTATAAAAGCTGGAGTCTGATGTGGCAGTTGTACAGAACGCTGGTTAGAACAAAGAACAAAGAACAGTACAGCACAGGAAACAGGCCCTTCGGCCCTCCAAGCCTGTGCCGCTCCTTGGTCCAACTAGACCAATCGTTTGTATCCCTCCATTCCCAGGCTGCTCATGTGACTATCCAGGTAAGTCTTAAACGAGGTCAGCATGACTGCCTCCACCACCCTACTTGGCAGCGTATTCCAGGCCCCCACCACCCTCTGTGTAAAAAATGTCCCTCTGATGTCTGAGTTATACTTCGCCCCTCTCAGCTTGAGCCCGTGACCCCTCGTGATCGCCACATTTGGAGTACTGCATCCAGTTCTGGTCGCCGCACTACCAGAAGGACGTGGAGGGTTTAGACAGAGTGCAGAGAAGGTTTGCCAGGATGTTGCCTGGTATGGAGGGTCTTAGCTATGGGGGGAGATTTGGTAAACTGGACTTGTTCTCCCTGGAAAGACGGAGAATGAAGGGAGACCTAATAGAGGTGTACAAAATTATGAAGGGTATAGATAGGGTGAACAGTGCGAAGCTTTTTCCCAGGTCGGAGGTGACGATCACGAGGGGTCACGGGCTCAAGGTGAGAGCGGCGAGGTATAACTCAGATATCAGAGGGATGTTTTTTACACAGAGGGTGGTGGGGGCCTGGAATGCGCTGCCAAGTAGGGTGGTGGAGGCAGACACGCTGGCATCATTTAAGACTGACCTGGATAGTCACATGAACAGTCTGGGAATGGAGGGATACAAACGAATGGTCGAGTTGGACCAAGGAGCGGCACAGGCTTGGAGGGCCGAAGGGCCTGTTTCCTGTGCTGTACTGTTCTTTGTTCTTTGTACTCGAACAGGTGCCGGAGTGTGGTGACTATGGGATTTTCACAACGTCATTGCTGTGCTAATGTAAGCCTACATGTGACACTAATAAATAAACTTATCTCAAACAATGACGAGACAGAGTACAGGAATGAGATAGGGAATCTGGTGAACTGGTGCAGCCACAGTAATCCCTCCCTCAATGTCAGCAAAATGAAGGAGATTGTCATCGACTTCAGGAAGCGTAAAGGAGAACATGCCCCTGTCTACATCAATGGGGACGAAGTAGAAAGGGCCGAGAACTTCAAGTTTTTAGTGTCCAAAACACCAACAACCTGTCCTGATCCCCACATGCCGACACTATAGTTAAGAAAGCCCACCAACGCCTCTTACTTTCTCAGAAGACTGAGGAAATTTGGCATGTCAGCTCCGAATCTCAGTAACTTTTACAGATGCATTCTTTCTGGTTGGGTCACAGCTTGCTATGTCTCCTGCTCTGCCCAAGAATGTAAGGAACTACAAAAGGTTTTGAACGTAGCCCAATCCATCACGCAAACCAGCCTCGCATCCATTGACTCTGTCTATACTTCCCGCTGCCTCGGGAACGCATCCAGCATTATTCAGGACCCCACGTACCCCGGACATTCTCTCTTCTACCTTCTTTCTTCGGGAAAAAGGTACAAAAATCTGAGGTCACGTACCAATCGACGAAAGAACAGCTTCTTCTCTGCTGCTGTCAGACTTTTGAATTGACTTATCTCGCATTTAGTTGATCTTTCTCTGCACCCGAGCTGTGACTGTGACACTACATTCTGCACTCTCTCCTTTCCTTCTCTATGTTTTGTCTGTATAGCGCGCAAGAAACAATACTTTTCATTATATATTAATAAATGTGACAATAATAAATCAAATCAAATCCAGATAAGCTGAAAATTAAGCTCCCATCAATTTTGTGAAGCCCTTTCAGTCCCAGCAAGTCATTTGCAGTTGTCTTATTTACCAAACGGTCGCTACTTATCCGTTTGAGACATTAATATTCAAAAGAAAACAAGAATAAATGACCTTCTTGTTGCCAGGATCTGAGATTTAGTATTGATCTAAAAGGTAACTAAGTAAAAAGAAAGGTAATTCGACAAGAAAACCAGATGAATGGGAAATCGAATAGCTTTTTCCATAATTCACACAGACCCATAATTTGCAATATCGTGGTTACATGATGCAGTCATATAACAAAGTGAATTTTAAATTGTATCTCTGCAAATCATCTTAATTTGGATTGCTCATCCACACAGACCACGATTCCAGCTGTGGAAACTCTTTTACATAAGAACATAAGAAATAGGAGCAGGAGTAGGCCATCTAGCCCCTCGAGCCTGCCCCGCCATTCAATAAGATCATGGCTGATCTGACGTGGATCAGTACCACTTACCCGCCTGATCCCCATAATCCTTAATTCCCTTACCGCTCAGGAATCCATCCATCCGCGCTTTAAACATATTCAGCGAGGTAGCCTCCACCACCTCAGTGGGCAGAGAATTCCAGAGATTCACCACCCTCTGGGAGAAGAAGTTCCTCCTCAACTCTGTCTTAAACCGACCCCCCTTTATTTTGAGGCTGTGTCCTCTAGTTTTAACGTCCTTACTAAGTGGAAAGAATCTCTCCGCCTCCACCCTATCCAGCCCCCGCATTATCTTATAAGTCTCCATAAGATCCCCCCTCATCCTTCTAAACTCCAACGAGTACAAACCCAATCTCCTCAGCCTCTCCTCATAATCCAAACCCCTCATCTCCAGTATCAACCTGGTGAACCTTCTCTGCACTCCCTCCAGTGCCAATATATCCTTCCTCATATAAGGGGACCAATACTGCACACAGTATTCCAGCTGCGGCCTCACCAATGCCCTGTACAGGTGCATCAAGACATCCCTGCTTTTATATTCTATCCCCCTCGCAATATAGGCCAACATCCCATTTGCCTTCTTGATCACCTGTTGTACCTGCAGACTGGGCTTTTGCGTCTCATGCACAGGGACCCCCAGGTCCCTTTGCACGGTAGCATGTTTTAATTTGTTTCCATTGAGATAGTAATCCCATTTGTTATTATTTCCTCCAAAGTGTATAACCTCGCATTTATCAACGTTATACTCCATTTGCCATATCCTCGCCCACTCACTCAGCCTGTCCAAATCTCTCTGCAGATCTTCTCCGTCCTCCACACGATTCACTTTTCCACTTATCTTTGTGTCGTCTGCAAACTTCGTTACCCTACACTCCGTCCCCTCCTCCAGATCATCTATATAAATGGTAAACAGTTGCGGCCCGAGTACCGATCCCTGCGGCACGCCACTAGTTACCTTCCTCCAACCGGAAAAACACCCATTTATACCGACTCTGCTTCCTGTCGGATAGCCAGTCCCCAATCCACTTTAACACACTACCCCCAACTCCGTGTGCCCTAATCTTCTTCAGCAGCCTTTTATGGGGCACCTTATCAAACGCCTTTTGGAAATCCAAAAACACCGCATCCACCGGTTCTCCTCCATCAACCGCCCTCGTCACATCTTCATAAAAATCCAACATGTTCGTCAAGCACGACTTTCCCCTCATGAATCCATGCTGCGTCTGATTGATCGAACCATTTCTATCCAGATGCCCTGCTATCTCCTCTTTAATAATGGATTCCAGCATTTTCCCTACTACAGACGTTAAGCTGACCGGCCTATAGTTACCCGCCTTTTGTCTCCTTCCTTTTTTAAACTGCGGCGTAACATTAGCCGTTTTCCAATCAACCGGCACTACCCCAGAATGCAATGAGTTTTGATAAATAATCACTAACGCATCCACTATTACCTCTGACATTTCTTTCAATACCCTGGGATGCATTCCATCCGGACCCGGGGACTTGTCCACCTTCAGTCCCATTAGTCTACCCAGCACTGCCTCTCTGGTAACATTAATCGTATTAAGTATTTCTCCTGCTGCCAACCCTCTATCGTTAATATTTGGCAAACTATTTGTGTCCTCCACCGTGAAGACCGACACAAAAAACGTATTTAAAGACTCAGCCATATCCTCATTTCCCACTATTAACTCCCCCCTCTCGTCCTCCAAGGGTCCAACATTCACTCTAGCCACTCTATTCCTTTTTATATATTTATAAAAACTTTTACTATCATTTTTTATATTAATTGCTAGCCTAGCTTCATAGTCTATCCTTCCTTTCTTTATCGCTTTCTTAGTCTCTCTTTGTTGTTTCTTAAATTTTTCCCAATCACTTGTTTCTCCACTATTTTTGGCCACTCTGTACACAGCTGTTTTTATTTTAATACTCTCCTTTATTTCCTTCGTTATCCACGGCTGGTTCTCCCTTTTCTTACAATCCTAGTTTTTTGCTGGAATATATTTTTGCTGAGAACTGAAAAGGATCTCCTTAAAAATCCTCCACTGTTCCTCAGCTATCCTACCTGCCAGCCTGCTCTCCCAGTCTACCTTAGCCAATTCATCCCTCATCCTATCATATTTCCCTCTGTTCAAACAGAGGACACTGGTTTGAGACCAAACTTTCTCCTCTTCCATCTGAATCAGAAATTCGACCATATTGTGGTCACTAGACCCAAGAGGGTCCTTCACAATAAGATCCTTAATTCTACCTACCTCGTTACACAATACCAGATCCAAAATAGCTCGTTCCCTCGTCGGTTCCGTAACATGCTGTTCAAGGAAACTATCCCGACAGCATTCTAAGAACTCTTCCTCCATTCCACCCTTACCGACTTGAGTCTGCCAGTCAATGTGCATGTTGAAGTCCCCCATGATTATTGCCGTTCCGTTTTTACACGCATCCCTTATCTGCTTGTTTACAGCCCTCCCTACCTCAACACTATTATTTGGGGGCCTATATACCACACCTACTAGTGTCTTTCTCCCTCTACTATTCCTCATCTCTACCCATAATGATTCCACGTTTTGTTCCTCAGAGCCTATGTCATCCCTCAGTACTACCCTGATATTATCTCTTATTAATAGCGCGACCCCACCACCTTTTCCTTCCTGTCTATTCTTCCTAAACGCCTGATACCCCTGGATATTCATCTCCCAGTCCTGGTCACCTTTCAGCCACGTTTCTGTAATGGCCACTAGATCGTACCCACTTGTGCTGATTTGCACCATCAACTCATTCACCTTGTTCCGAATGCTTCGTGCATTCAGGCAAAGTGTCCTTATTCCAGCTTTTATCTGGACCCGCTTTGATGAGTCGCGAACACCGTCTCCCTCTACTCCCTTATCTAAATTACCGCCTTCATTCACTTGCACCCTCTCCTCTACCATTAATTTTGTAATTCCCCTTACCCCTGCATCCTCCCCCCCATCAATTAGTTCCTTGATCCTAGTCAACTCTTCTAGCTCCCCTCCCCCCAACCTATCTAGTTTAAATTCTCCCCAGTAGCCTTAGCCAACCTACCGGCCAGGATATTGGTCCCCGTGTGATTCAAGTTCCACCCGTTTTTTGTATACAGATCACCCCTGCCCCTAAAGAGGTCCCAATGGTCCAGGAACCTGAATCCCTGCCCCCTGCACCAGTCCCTCAGCCACACATTCATCCTCCACCTCACTCCATTCCTGCCCTCACCTTCCCGTGGCACAGGCAGTAATCCTGAGATTACTACCTTTGCTTTCCTCTTTCTCAGCTGTCTCCCTAATTCCCTGTACTCCCTTTTCATGACCCCTTCTCCCTTCCTACCCACATCAGCGGTACCAATATGTACCGCTACCTCAGGCTCCTCTCCCTCCCACCTCAGGATTTCCGGGACGCCACTAGCGACATCCTGGATCCCGGCCCCAGGGAGGCAGACCACCATGCGAGAATCCCGCCTACCTCCGCAGAAACGCCTGTCTGTCCCCTTCACCATCGAGTCCCCGATTAATACGTGTTTGTCTGGGGAGGAATTTAATTCATATCATTCATTCTCTTTCTCTATATTTGTTTACCCAACAATAATAAGATCAGATAGTCTGAGACGAGGTGACACAGTGGTTAGTGCTGCTCCCTCACAGCGCCAGAGACCAGGGTTCGCTTCCCGGCTTGGGTTACTGTCTGTGCGGAGTCTGACTGTTGTCCCCCATGTCATAGAGTCAGAGAGGTTTACAGCATGGAAACAGGCCCTTCAGCCCAACTGGTCCATGCCACCTTTTTTTAACCACTTAGCTACTCCCAATTGCCTGCATTTGGCCCATATCCCTCTCTACCCATCTTACCCATGTAACTGTCGAAATGCTTCTTAAAAGACAAAATTGTATACGCCTCTGCTACTGTCTCTGGCAGCTTCTTCCAGACATTCACCGCCCTCTGTGTGAAAAAATTGTCCCTCTGGGCCTTTTTGCATCTCTCCCCTCTCACCTTAAAGCTATGTCCTCTACTTTTGGAGTCCCCTACCTTCGGGAAAAGATGTGGACTATCTGGGGCGGCACGGTGGCACAGTGGTTAGCACTGCTGCTTCACAGCACCAGGGACCCAGGTTCAATTCTGGTCTTGCGTCACTGACTGTGTGGAGGTGGCACATTCTCCCCGTGTCTGCGTGGGAATCAGCCGAGTGCTCCGGTTTCCTCCCACAGTCCAGAGATGTGTGGGTTAGGTTGATTGGCCATGCTAAATTGACCCTAGTGTCAGGAGAATTAGCAGGGATATGTGGGGTTATGGGAATAGGGCCTGGGTGGGATTGTGGTCGGTGCAGACTTGATGGCCGAATAGCCTCCTTCTGCACTCCAGGGATTCTGTGATTTGATGTTTAACACAGAAGTGAATTTGAAACATTATTTCTGTTTTCCTCCCCAGACAAACACGATCTTTCCTGGCTGGTCTTTCGGGGC
This sequence comes from Mustelus asterias, assembly GCF_964213995.1. Lineage (NCBI taxonomy): Eukaryota > Metazoa > Chordata > Chondrichthyes > Carcharhiniformes > Triakidae > Mustelus > Mustelus asterias. Next base: position 393,199 of record NW_027590098.1, on the reverse strand, counting down.
GTGGTTGTTGTTTGCGCTTAGAATCTGCTTCAGCACTTGATGTAACATCAATCCAGTCGTTGCATAAGCAGTAACACCGAATATATCATTGTAGAGGACATCAACTCACTTCCTGCGAGCTTCATTGCAGCTGAATATCACATGAAGCAACTAGAGCAGCATCACCTTCTGAGAAATGAAGACCAGAGTGCGATTGTAAACTGTCAACATTTTAAAAATCTTAAGGAGACATTCGACCTCCGGCATTTGTTGAAACTTCCTTATGTAAAAGTCTTTGAAGAACAATGAGCCAAACTGTCGTGGAAGCTGCATTTTATTTCAGGCTTTCAATATTTCAAGCAGCCTCATTGTAAGGTATACTAGTTCCTCAACAGAAAACAGAAGATTCATTCCTGAAACATTACACTGTGCATCACATCATTGAGCTGACAGCAAATTAGCATCATGACATTGCTGTTTTAACGGGGGAATCTGGCCGAAAAATCTCTTATTTATAATGTCGTGCGGAATAAAAAAAGACATTCCTTCTCATTTCAAACATCGCCATTTGTGAAACATGGGAGCTAAAAAAAACATAGCACGGGACTTATTCATGACGATGCTTTGTCCGTCAGGCTCCCTTCTCATTTCTCATTCTGAAACCATCCAGTAAATCCCGGTGGCCACATGATGGTTTTGCCTTGTTAAATGTTGCATTATTTTGGGTTGAATGGAATCCAGTGGTTCAGTTCCGTTTTTGCATTGGCTTCAAGCGGATCGAGTTTATACAGCTTTACATTCCATGGCATGACTTGAGCTGAGCTCAAAGCAGGTTGGACGGTTGAGTTCAGTTGAACGCTAAGATGTCACAGTAATTTCATTGCAATGTTAATGTAAGCCTACTTGTGACACTAATAAATAAACTTTTAAACTAACATTTTTATTAAAGACAACCTTTCTTGATTAGTGCCCTGCACCCTAACAGCCTCGCCATCTACAGGGAAACATCTACTCTCGAGATACAGAATTTCAGTGACTCCCTATTCACAGGATAATATATCGACATATCGATTGTGGTCCTTCAGTACTTTTCCATTCACAGAGATGTACATTCTAAATATGTCTCTTTGCGCATCTCTATCCACACCTCCCATCCATTGACTCTGTCTACACTTCCCGCTGCCTCGGAAAAGCAGCCGGCATAATCAAGGACCCCACACACGCCGGGCATTCTCCCTCCCACCTTCTTCCATCAGGTGACCTCCGTCTGAGGTCATGTACCAACCAACTCAAGAACAGCCTCTTCCTTGCTGCCATCAGACTTTTGAATGGACTTACCCCGCATTAAGTTGACCTTTCTCTCCACCCTAGATATGACTGTAACATTCAGCACCCTCTCCTTTCCCTGGAATCATAGAAACCCTCCAGTGAAGAAAGAGGCCATTCGGCCCATCGAGTCTGCATTGACAACAATCCCACCCGGGTCCTATCCCCATAGTCCCAAATATTTACCCTGCTAATCCCTCTAACCTACATATCCCAGGACACTAAGGGGCAATTTATCATTGCCAATGCACCTAACCCGCACACCTTTGGATTTTGGGAGGAAACCAGATCCGGAGGAAACCCACGCAGACACGGGGAGAATGTGAAAACTCCACACAGACCGTGGCCCAAGCCGGGAATCAAACCCAGTTCTCTGGAGCGGTGATGCAGCAGTGCTAACCACCATGCCATTGTGCTGCTCACCACTGTGCAATATGCATTGTCTGTATAGCGTGCAAGAAACAATACCTTTCACTGTATACTAATACATGTGACAAGAATCAAATCAAATCAAAACAAATCATCACAAAATTAAATAATTTAATTTATTCCTCCATCTGCCAACTTGTTCCCCATTCTGTTATTTTGTCTCTATCTCTGTGCAGCCCCTTTGAATCCTCCTCATAGCTTTAATTCACAATTAGTTTAGAATCGTATTGGAAATCTGGTAGCTTACTCCCAGCATCTTCAGTTATTTTGTTGACATATATTGGCCGAGTGGTATTATCGCCAGACTATTAATCCAGAAACTCAGCTGATGTTCCAGGGACCCGGGTTCAAATCCCGCCACGACAGACGATGGAATTGGAATGCAATAAAAAATATCTGGAATTAAGAATCTACTGATGACCATGAAACCATTGTCGACTGTCGGAAAAGCCCATCTGGTTCACGAATGACCTTCAGGGAAGGAAATCTGCTGTGCGGACCCGGTCTGGCTCACATGTGACTCCAGAGCCGCAGCAATGTGGTGGACTCTCAACTGCCCTCGAGCAAGTAGGGATGGGCAATAAATGTTGGCCCAGCCAGCGACGCCCATGTACCACGAACAAATAATAAAAAAAACATAAACAGCGACATCCCCAATACAAATTTTTGCAATATTTCGTAAGTTACAGCCAAGCAGCCTGAATGTGCTTCAGTATCCCGACTCACTGTTCCGTGCCTGCTGACGAATTATCTATCCAATCCAGGCTGACAACCTGAGCCACAATCGGACACCTCGACTCTTTGTGCTGCATGCTATGGGATTGTTGTAATCCAAATCTATGACATCAACTGGCCCCATCGTGGAGGGCGGTGAACTCACTTGCCTACATGACAAGGGTGTGATTCAGTATACTACCAATGATGTGAGTTCAATCTCCCTACAGGCTGCAGTGATTTGTAAATATTGTCTCCACACCTTGTCCAAGAGTGGCATAGACAGAGTGGATAGTCAGAGGCTCTTTCCTCGGGTAGAAAAGTCAAGTACTCGGGGACATAGGTTTAAGGTGCGTGGGGAAAAGATCAGAGGAGATCTGTGAGGCAAGTTTTTTACACAGAGGGTGGTGAATGGCTGGAACGCGCTGCCCGAGGAGGTGGTGGGAGAAGGTACGATAGCGGCATTTAAGGGGCATCTCGATGAATACATGAATAGAATGGGAATGGAAGGATACGGATTCTGTAAGTGCATACGGTTTTAGTTTTGGCAGGCATTATGATCGGCGCAGGCTTGGAGGGCCGAAGGGCCTGTTCCTGTGTTGTACTGTTCTTTGTTCTTTGAGTGGTGAACTGAAATGGGCAGCACGGTGGTACAGTGGTTAGCACTGCTGCCTCACAGTGCCAGGGACCCGGGTTCGATTCCTGGCTTGGACTAGGGGATTTTCACAGTAACTACATTGCAGTGTTAATGTAAACCTACTTGTGACACTAATAAAAACAGCACATTTACTCTATCAGCAGTTATCTATTTCAGAGCACGAAAGTCGGCTTTAAGTTTTGGCGATGTTATATGGTTTAAATCCCTCGACTTATACTTATACTTCCACCTCCAGATACTGAGAGCTCCTTGCTCTTGTGAGTAAGTCCATTGGTTATCCTCTATTCCTGCTATGGAAATGATGTGTTCCACTGTGAAAAAAGATGCAGAATACAGAATCCTCAAAATAAAGATTCAGAAGGGTCCAGAGGGGGCATTCTTTCACATAGAGTGTGGTGAATGTCTGGAACAAGCTGCCAGAGGCAGTAGGAGAGGGGGGTACAATTTAGTATTTTAAAAAGCGTTTAGTCAGTTCCATGGGTACGATGGGTATAGAGAGACATGGGCCAAATGTGGGCAATTGGGACGAGCTTAAAGGTAAAAACTGGGCGGCACGGACAGGTTGGGCCGAAGGGCCTGTTTCCATGCTGTAAACCTCAATGACTCGATAACATAGGAACAGGAATTAAGAGCAGAAGTCGGCAAATTCAGCCGTTCGAGCCTGATCCGTCATTCAATCAGATCATGGCTGATCTCTCCCTGGTCTCAAATCCACCTCCCCACCTGTTCCCCATATCCCCCTAATCCCTTTTTTATTAGAAATATATCCATCTCCTTCCTGAAACCATTCAATGATTCAGACTCCCCCGCGCTCTGGGGCAGCGAGTTCCACAAATTCACCACCCTCTGCGAGAAGTAGTTCCTCCTCATCTCAGTTTTAAATCTATCGCCTCTCAACCTATACCCTGTGACCTCTTGTTCGAGATTGCCCCATAAGAGGAAACATTTGGTCTACATTTACTTTATCAATCCCTTTTAAAATTTTATATACCTCCATCAGATCCCCTCTCATCCCTCTGAACTCCAGTGAGTACAAGCCCAAAGTGATTAATCTCTCCTCATACGTCAATCCTCTCACCCCCAGAATCAATCTGGTGAACCTCCTCTGAACTGCCTCCCATGCAGCAACATCCTTCCTCAAATAAAGAGACCAAAACTGGACACAATACTCCAGATACTCTGCGGGATTTTCATAGAATCATAGATAAAAAGATTCTTATCACTTGGAAAGGTTTCATCAGTAATGAGGGGACCTTAGTACATTTTGTTTTACCCGAAGTGGGAGGCAGCCATTCTTGATCGAAACTGGACGATCTTAATATCTTGGAACAGTGGAGTTCAAAGAGGTGCGAGAGACATTGAAATGGGGGATGGGAGGGAAGGAGGATATGTAAGGAAAGTCACTGTGCTGAGTTATATGATTATATATAGAGGTGAGAGGGGAAAGATTTCAAACGGACCTGAGGGGCAACTTCTTCACGCAGAGGGTGGTGTGTGTATGGAATGAGCTGCCAGAGAAAGTGGTTGAGGCAAGTTCAATAGCAACATTTAAAAAGCATTTGGATAGAGGGAAAGGATTAGAGGGATATGGACCGAACGCGGGCAATTGGGACCAACTGGGAGGGCACCATGGTCAGCATGGAGTGTTTGGGCCGAAGGACCTGTTTCCATGCTGTATTGCTCTGTGACTCGATATCGGCTGTGACGAGATATTCTGTGGCTAGCACAATGCTGAGTGAAGTTGTAAAACTTGAAGTGTCCATCCAGAAACCAAGAAAGATTTATGTTTCAAAATACATCCCCGTTTCTGAATATTTTGGATTTCCACAGTGCAGTGGAAGAGTGTCAGAATTCATGTGGTTTGCCTTGAATATTGTGATAGCAGTTTTGCCTTGAGTATCATTTCTGGAATTTGATCGATCAACATCTGTAAGAGATAATTGACAAGAAATTATCAGGGGGGTAGCAGGGTAAATATGTGGGGTTATGGGGATTGGGCCTGGGTGGGAATGTGGTCAGTGCGGACTCGATGGGCCAAATAACCTCCTTCTGCACTGCAGGGATTCTATGATCTTGGTTTCAGATAAAGTTCGGCACAACATCGTGGGCCGAAGGGCCTGTTCTGTGCTGTACTGTTCTATGTTCTATCTATGAAAGTGCTTTTAAGACTATTCTCACCAACTGGAATTTTAATAAGACTGTCCATAATATACCACCTAAATCTCCCACACCTCATTTTTAAATTTTGCCTCCTCGTAACTGACCCTTCAGCTAAGGGGAACAGCTGCTCCCTCTCTACCCTGTCAATGTCCTTCATAATCTTGTACACCTCGATCAGGTCACCCCTCAGTCTTCTCTGCTCCAGAGAAAACAAACCAAACCTATCCAACCTCTCTGCATCGCTTAAATGTTCCGTCCCAGGCAGCATCTTGGCGAATCTCCCCTGCATCACCTCCAGTGCAATCACATCCTTCCTATAATGTGTTGACCAGAACTGCACACAGTACTCCAGCTGTGGCCAAACCAACGCTCCTATACAACTCCATCATGACCTCTACGTTTTTGTAATCTATACCTCGATTGATAAAGTTGAACAATAATATTCCAGCAAAGGCGAATCGCTGGCAACCCCTCATCACACCTCAGCAGCTATAGACGCTGGTCGGGTCTGTGGTCCCGTGAGCCGTCCCTCTGGTCAGGAGGGAACCACTGCCGTTCCACCAGCCCAGGTATTCTGCTGCGGGGAAGCAACTTCACTCTCTCCAAAGTTAGGAGGTGGTGGGAGGAAGCTTCCTCATAGCAGACGTTATGTCCAATCTATTTAGGGTGTAGCGGTGACGGAGTGGTTAGCACTGCTGCCTCACAGAGCGAGGGACCCGGGTTCGGTTCCCGGCTTGTGTCACTGCCTGTGTGGAGTCTGCATGTTCTCCCCATGTCTGCGTGGGTTTCCTCTGGTTTCCTCCCACAGTCTGAAAGACGTGCTGGTTAGGTGCATTGGCCATGCTAAATTATCCCTCAGTGTACCCGAACAGGAACCGGAATGTGGTGACTAGGGGATTTTCACAGTAACTTCATTGTAGTGTTAATGTAACCCTGCTTGTGACACGAATAAATATATTTTAATCGGTTGCAATCACCTCGCAGGAACTCCAATGGCAGCGAGAATAGGATAGTAACTGGGTCCAGCTTGACTGATAGTGGATCAGTGTGTTTTCTGAGAGAAGCGATGGTGTCTGTCTATGGCATAAACCATGGCCATTTACTGAGGTCTCACACTGAAGGTCTTCTCTTTAATAAACAGCAGAAACACTCCTGAGACTCGGCAGAGCAACCTATTAGAGTAATCAATTACAGGTGAGAAAACAAACAACACACTGCAATGCTGGCGCTGAGAAGGAGCAATGATTGGATTTGATTTGATTTATTATTGTCACATGTGTTAGTATACAGTGAAAAACATTTTTTCTTGCGCGCTACACGGACAAAGCATACCATTCATAGAGAAGGAAAGGAGAGAGTGCAGAATGTAGTGTTACAGTCATGGCTAGCGTGTAGAGAAGGATCAACTTCACATAATAATAAAGTATTATATAATATATATATTATATGTTGTATGCGGCTACCTGAATATAAGGTAGGTTCATTCAAAAGTCTGACAGCAGCAGGGAAGAAGCTGTTCTTGAGTAGGTTGGTACGTGACCCCAGACTTTTGTATCTTTTTCCCGAAGGAAGAAGGTGGAAGAGAGAATGTCCGGGGTGTGTGGGGTCCATGATTATGCCGGCTGCTTTTCCCGAGGCAGTGGGAAGTGTAGACTGAGTCAATGGGTGGGAGGCTGGTTTGAGTGATGGACTAGGCTTCGTTCACAACCCTTTATAGTTTCTTGCAGCCTTGGACAGAGCAGAAGCCAGACCAAGCTGTGATACAACCAGAAAGAATGCTTTCTATGGTGCATCTGTAAAAGTTGGTGAGAGTCGGAGCTGACATGCCAAATTTCCTTAGCCTCCTGAGAAAGTAGAGGCACCGGTGGGTTTTCTTAACTTTTGCATCGGTGTGGGGGGATCAGGGCAGGTTGTTGGTGATCTGGACACCTAGAAACCTGAAGCTCTCGATCATTTTCACTTCATCCCCAATTTTCAATGAAAATAGTGTTTCATTGTGATGAGAAATTCAGATCAGAAATAAGTTTCATGTTTTTCATTCCGGTCTGTTTCGTTACATTAAAGATACAATATAATTGCAATTTATTCAGGCTGTCAGTGGGGCGAATCATAGGCTAAATTTCCCCTTCGTGTCCCGGAGTGTGTCGGTTCGAGGTGTTGGTGGGGTAATTATGTGGGGTTATGGGGATAGGGCCTGGGTGGGATTGTTGTTGGTGCAGACTCGATGGGCCGAATGGCCTCTTTTGCACTGTTGGGTTTCTGTGATACAATTTATGATGAGTCTGTACTGACCACAATCCCACCCAGGCCCTATTTCCGTAACCCCACGCATCCACCCTGATAGTCCCCCTCACAATAACGGGCAATTTTTAGCACGGCCACTGCACCCAACCTGCACATCTTTGGACTGTGGGAGGAAAGTGGAGCCCCCGGAGGGAACCCATGCAGACACGGGGAGAATGTGCAGACTCCACACAGAGGTCGGATTTGAACCAGGATCCCTGGCTCTGTGTGGCCCCTTTGAGAATGTTACTGATACAATGGTGTAAGACCGGCATTCTCTGCTTTTCACACAGCGCTGATCACGTTTCTAAAGCTTATTTATTCATGTAACAAGTCGGCTCACATTAACAGTGCAATGAAGTTACTGTGAAAATCCCCTAGTTGCCACACTCCGGCGCCTGTTCGGGTACACTGAGGGAGGATTTAGCATGATCAATGCAACTAAACAGCACGTCTTCTGGTCTGTGGGAGGAAACCGGAGCATACGGAGGAAACCCGTGCAGACATGGGGAGAACGTGGCACAGGCAGTGACCCAAACCGGGGATCAAACCCGGGTCTCTGGCACTGTGAGGCAGCAGTGCTAACCATTGTGTCACCATGTCACCCATACATACACAGAACAAAGGAAAGTACAGCACCGGAACAGGCCCTTCGGCCCTCGAAGTCCCTACTCCCCCATGACTGTATCCAGCAATCCAAACAGAAGGATGATGCTCTGGAACGTCCACATTATGGTAAATTCTCAACCTCAGCGTCTCCTGTATTGTGAATTCTCGCTTTATAAACAAGTGTGCTGCTCCCAACTGGTTCTCTGGCTCTTGGCTTCATGCGGAGCTTGTGACCTGGCAGAGGAATGAGCCAAGGTGACGATACTCTTGGCGAGGATGAAGAAAGGGTTGTTGCAATGTATAGGAGAGACGTCAAGGATGGGGGATCTGACGCGAGATGGATTGAGGAATTATGTATTTTTCGGAGACTTACCTTAATATTTCCCGGAATTAACCAGCAGTTTGCTGAACATTTCAACATTTACATGTCAACTGAACAGGAGAACGCTGCGTGGGAATGAAAGCAAATGGAGTCAATAAATGAATACAAAAACAGAAAATGCTGGGAGATCTCAGCAGGTCTGACAGTATCTGTGGAGAGAGAATAGAGCCAATGTTTCACGTCTGTGTGACCCTTCCTCAGGGTCCATTCGTGAGACCATTTTGATGATAATATAAGCAAAGTTGTCAGTAAAGGAGACTATATCCTCAGGGTGTCATCCAAGGTAGTCAATAATCAACAAAGAACAAGGGAAAGTACAGCACAGGAACAGGCCCTTCGGCCCTCCAAACCTATGCCGATCATGATGCCCTAACGAAACTACAAAAAACAACTTCTGCCCTTACCCGGGACTGTCGGGGGTGAGGACCTTAAAACGATCACTATTACTAAAGAGGTAGTGCTGGGTAGGCTAATGGGACTAAAGGTAGACAAGTCCCCTGGTCCGGATGGAATGCATCCCAGGGTACTAAAAGAAACGGAAGAAGTAATAGCAAATTCATCAGTTGTAATTTATCAAAATTCACTGGGCTCTGGGGAGGTGCCAGCTGATTGGAAAACAGCTAATGTAACGCCACTGTTTAAAATAGGAGGTAGACAAAAGGCAGGTAACTACAGGCCGGTTAGCTTAACATCCGTAGTTGGGAAAATGCTGGAATCTATCATTAAGGAAGAAATAACAGGTCACCTGGAAAAGAATGGTTCAATCAAGCAGCTGCAGCATGGATTCTTGAAGGGAAAGCCATGTTTGAATAATTTACTGGAATTTTTTGAGGATACGACGAGTGCAGTTGACAGAGGGGAACCGGTGGATGTTGTGTAAATAGATTTCCAGAAGGCATTCGATAAGGTGCCTCACAAAAGGTTGCTGCATAAGATAAAGGTACACGGAGTTGGGGGTAACGTGTTAGTGTGGATTGAGGATTGGCTATCTCACAGAAAGCAGAGAGTCGGAATAAATGGGTGCTTTTCCGGTTGGCAATCCATGACTAGTGGCGCGCTGCAGGGATCGGTGCTGGGGCCTCAACTATTTACCATATACATAGACGATCTGAAGGAGGGGAGCGAGTGTAGGGTAACAAAGTTTGCGGATGACACAAAGATGAGTGGGAAAGCAAATTGCGTGGAGGACACAGAGAGTCTGCAGAGAGATTTGGATAGGCTCAGTCAGTGGGCAAGGATCTGGCAGATGGAGAATAACGTTGGTAAGTGTGAGGTTATCCACTTTGGAAGGAATAATAGTAAAATGGACTCTTATTTAAACGGTGAAGAATTACAACATGCTGCTGTGCAGAGGGACCTGGGGGTCCTTGTGCATGAATCACAAAAACTCAGTCTGCAGGTGCAGCGGGTAATCAAGAAAGCAAATGGAATGTTGGCCTTTATCGTGAGAGGGATGGAGTATAAAAGCAGGGAGGTCATGCTGCAACTGTACAGGGTACTGTAGAGGCCGCGCCTAGAGTACTGTGTACAGTTTTGGTCCCCTTATTTAAGAAAGGATATATTAGCTTTGGAGGGGGGACAGAGAAGGTTCACCAGGTCGATTCCGGAGATGAGGGGGTTAGCTTATGAGGAGAGTTTGAGTAGACTGGGCCTGTCCTCATTAGAGTTTAGAAGCTTGAGGGGAGATCTTTTAGATACATATAAGATAATGCAGGGGCTAGACAGGGTAGAAGAAGCGAGGTTATTTCCACTTCCAGTGGAAACAAGAACTAGGGAGCATAGCCTCAAAATATGGGGGAGTCAATTTAGAACAGAGTTGAGGAGGAACTTCTTCTCCCAGAGCGGAGTGAATCTTTGGAATTCTCTGCCCAATGAAGCAGTCGTGGCTGCCTCGTTAAATGTGTTTAAGTCACAGATAGATAGATTTTTAACCAGTAAGGGAATTAAGGGTTATGGGGAGCGGGCGGGTAAGTGGAACTCAACCCACTATCAGATAGGCCATGATCTTATTGAATGGCGGAGCAGGCTTGAGGGGCTAGATGGCCTACTCCTGCTCTTATTTCTTTTGTTCTTATGTTCTAACATTACAGTCTATTGTTGTCAGATTCTGATCCAGTATTGTAACATCCCGTTCTATTATTCCCAGATCCTGACCCAGTATTGGAACATTCCAGTCTATCGTTCTCAGATTCTGATCCAGCGTTGAAACATTGCAGTCTATTGTTCTCAGATTCTGATCCTGTATTGGAACATTGCAGTCTATTGTTCTCAGATTCTGCTGCAGTATTGGAACATCCCGGTCCATTGTTTCCTGACTCTGATGCAGCATTGGAACATTACACTCTCTTGTTCTCAGATTCTGATCCAGTATTGGAACATTAGAGTGTATTGTTCCCAAATTCCGATCCTTTAATGGAACATTGTAGTCTATTGTTCTCAGATGCTGATCCAGTATTGAAACATTGCAGTCTATTGATCTCAGATTCTGATCCAGTATTGGAACATTGCAGTCTATTGTTCTCAGATTCTGATCCAGTATTGGAACATTGCAGTCTATTGTTCTCAGATTCTGATCCAGTATTGGAACATTGCAGTCTATTGTTCTCAGATTCTGATCCAGTATTGGAACATTGCAGTCTATTGTTCTCAGATTCTGATCCTTTATGGGAGCAGTACAGTCTATTGTTCTCAGATTCTGATCCTTTATGGGAGCAGTACAGTCTATTGTTCTCAGATTCTGATCCAGTATTGGAACATTGTAATCTCTTCTTCTCAGATTCTGATCCAGTATTGAATCTTGGCAGTCTATTGATCTCAGATTCGGATTCACTATTGGAACATTACAGTCCATTGTTCTCAGATTCTGATCCAGTATTGGAACATTACAACCTTTAGTTTTCAGATTCTGATCCATTATTGGAACATTGCAGCCTACTGTTCTCAGAATCTGATCCATCATTGGAACATACCGGTCTATTGTTCTCAGATTCTGATCCAGTACTGGAACAATACTGTGTATTGTTCTCAGATTCTGATCCAAGTATTGTAACATCCCAGTCATTAGTTCCCAGATTCTAATTCGTATTGGAACATTACAGCCTATAGTTCTCAGATTCTGATCAATTATTGGAACATTGCAGTCTACTGTTCTCAGGTTCTGAACCAGTATTGGAACATTGCAGTGTATGGTTCTTAGAATCTTATTCATTATTGGAACATCCCGGTCCATTGTTTCCAAATTCTGATCCATTATTGGAACATTCCATTCTATTGTTCTGATTCTGATCCATTTCTGGAAAATTGCAGTGTATTTGTCTCAGATTCTGAACCAGTATTGGAAAATTACAGTCTATTGTTCTCAGATTCTGATCCATTAATGGAACATCAATTGATATTGTTCCCAGACTCTGATCCAGTATTGGAACTTTACAGTCTATTGTTCTCAGATTCTGATCCAGTATTGGAACATTGCAGTCTTTTGATCTCAGATTCTAATCCAGAATTAGAACATTACAGTCTATTGTTCTCAGTTTCTGGTCCAGTATTGGAACATTGCAGTCGATTGCTCTCAGATTCTGGTCCAGTATTGGAACATTGCAGTCGATTGCTCTCAGATTCTGATCCAGTATTGGAACATTACTATCTATTGTTCTCAGATTCTGATCCATTATAGGAAAATTGCAGTCTATTGTTCCCAGATTCTGAACCAGGATTGGAACATTACAACCTATTGTTCTCAGAGTCCGATCCATTATTCGAACATTGCAGTCTATTTTACTCAGATTATGATCCTTTAGTGCAACTTTACAGTCTATTGTTCTCAGATTCTGATCCAGTGTTTGTAAGAGGGAGGTCGTGCCTTACAAAATTGGTGGAGTTTTTTGAGGAAGTGACAAAAACAGTTGACGAAGGAAGGGCTGTGGATGTCGTCTCTATGGATGTCAGTAAGGCATTTGACAATGTCCCTCATGGCAGGTTGGGTAAGAAGGTTAAGGCTCATGGGATACAAGGAGAGGTGGCTACATGGGTAGAGAACTGGCTTGGCCACAGTAAGAAGTTTAACAACACCAGGTTAAAGTCCAACAGTTTATTTGGCAGGAAAAGCCACACAAGCTTTCGGAGCTCCAAGCCCCTTCCTCAGGTGAGGGCTCCGAAAGCGTTTGTGGCTTTTGCTACCAAATAAACCTGTTGGACTTTAACCTGGTGTTGTTAAACTTCTTACTGTTTTTACCCCAGTCCAACGCCAGCATCTCCACATCTTGGCCACAGGAGACAGAGGGTAGCAGTCGAAGAGTCTTTTTCTGGATGGAGGTCTGTGACTTTACAGTCTATTGCCCTCAGAATCTGATCCAGTATTGAAACATTGCAGTCAATTGTTCTCAGAATCTGATCCTTTATTAGAACATCCCGGTCCATTTTTCTGACATTGCCATCCATTATTGGAACATGATAGTCTATTGTTCTCGGATTCTGATCCATTATTGGAACATTGCAGTCTATTGTTCTCATAATCTGATCCATTATTAGAGCATCCCGGTCCATTGTTCCCACATTGTCATCCATTATTGGAACACTACAGTATATTGTTCTCCATTTCTCATCCATTATTGGAAAATCCCTTTCCATTGTTCCCAGACACTGAACCAGTATTGGAACATTACAGTCTAATATTCTCCGATTCTGGCCCAGTATTGTTCTCGGATTCTGATCCATTATTGGAAAATTGCAGTCTATTTTTCTCAGATTCTGATTCAGTATTGGAACATTCCAGTCTGATCCATCATTGTAATATCCAGGTGCACTGTTCTCAGATTCTGATCCAGTATTGGAACATTGCAGTCTATTGTTCAGATTCTGATCAATGGTTGGAACATTGGAGTCTATTGTTCTCAAATTCTGCCCCAGTATTGGAACATGATTGTCTATTGATCTCAGATTCTGATCCATCATTGTAACATCCCGGTCCACTGTACTCAGATTCTGATCCAGTATTGGAACATTGAAGTCTACTATTCTCAGATTCTGATCAATGATTGGAACATTACAGCCTATTGTTCTCAGAGTCCGATCCAGTATTCGAACTTTGCAGTGTATTGTTCTCAGATTCTGATCCAGTATTGGAACATTACAAACTATTGTTCACAGATACTGATCCATTATTGGAAATTTGCAGTCTGTTTTTTTCTCAGAGTCTGAACCAGTATTGGAACATTACAGCGTATTGTTCCCAGAGTCCAATCCAGTATTCGAACATTGCAGTCTATTATTCCCAGATTCTGACCCATCATTGTAATATCCTGGTCCATTGTTCTCAGATTCTGATCCAGTACTGGAACAATAGAGCCTATTGTTCTCAGATTCTGATCCAGTATTGGAACATTACGGCCTATTGGTCTCAGATTCTGATCCAGTATTGGAACATTACGGCCGATTGATCTCAGATTCTGATCCATCATTGTAATATCCCGGTCCATTGTTCTCAGATTCTGATACAGTACTGGAACAGTAGAGCCTATTGATCTCAGATTCTGATACATCATTGTAATATCCCGGTCCATTGTTCTCAGATTCTGATCCAGTACTGGAACATTACGGCCTATTGTTCTCAGATTCTGATCAACGATGGGAACATCAGAGTCTGCTGTTCTCAAATTCTGATCCTTTATTGGAACATTACCGTTTATTGTTCTTAGAATCTTATCCATTATTGGAACATCCCGGTCCATTGTTTCCAGCTTCTGATCCATTATTGGAACATGACAGTCTATTTATCTCAGATTCTGAACCAGTATTGGAAAATTACAGTCAATTGTTCTCAGATGCCGATCCAGTTTTGGACCATTGCAAACTATTGTTCCCAGATTCTGATCCATAATGGAACATTGCAGTGTATTGTTCTCAGATTCTGATCCAGTATTGGAACATTGCAGTGTATTCTTCTCAGATTCTGATCCAGTATTGGAACATTGCAGTCTATTTTTCTCAGATTCTGATCCATTATAGGAACAGCCCGGACCATTGTTCCCTCATTCTGGTCCATTATTGAAACATTGCGGTCTACTATTCTCAGATTCTCTGCAATTATTCCAACATTTCAGTCGATTGTTCTCAGATTCTGATCCAGTATTGGAACATTGCAGTCTATTGTTCTCAGATTCTGATCCAGTATTGGAACATTGCAGTCTCTTGCTCTCTGATTCTGATCCAGTATTGGAACATTGCAGTCTCTTGTTCTCAGATTCTGATCCAGTATTGGATCCTTGCCGTCTGTTGTTCGCAGATTCTGATCCAGTTTTGAAACATTGCAGTCTCTTGTTCTCAAATTCTGATCCTGTATTAGAACATAACAGTGTATTGTTCTCAGATTCTAATCGATTATTGGAAAATTGAAGACTATTTTTCGCAGATTCTGAACCAGTATTGGAACAGTACAGCCTATTGTTCTCAGAGTCCAATCCAATATTCGAAAATTGCAGTGCATTGTTCTCAGATTCGGATCCAGTATTGGAACATTGCAGTCTATTGTTCATAGATTCTGATCCATAATTGGAAAATTGCTGTCTATTTTTCTCTGACTCTGAACCAGTATTGGAACATTGCAGTCTATTGTTCTCAGAGTCCGATCCATTATTCGAACATTGCAGTCTATTGTTCTCAGGTTCTGATCTCGCGTTGGAACATTACAGTCTATTGATCTCAGGTTCTGATCCATCATTGTAATATCCCGGTCCATTGTTCTCAGAATCTGATCCAGTATTGGAACATTTCAGTCTATTGTTCAGATTCTGATCAATGATTGGAACATTACAGTGTTGTTCGCAAATTCTGATCCTTTATTGGAACATTACAGTCTATTGTTCTCAGATTCTCTTCCAGTGTTGGAACATTGCAGTCTATTGTTTTCGGATTATGACCCTTTTTTGGAACACTCCAGTCTATTGTTCTCAGATTCTGATCCAATCTTGGAACATTGCAGTCTATTTTTCACAGATTCTGATCCATTATAGGAACAACCCGGACCATTGTTCCCACATTCTGATCCAGTATTTGAAATATGCAGTCTCTTTTTCTCAGATTCTGATGCAGTATTGAAACTTTGCAGTCTATTGTTTTCAGATTCTGATCCATTATAGGAACAGCCGGTCCATTGTTCCCGCATTCCACTCCAGTATTGCAACATTGCCGTCTTTTGTTCTCAGATTCTGATCCACTATTGGAACATTACAGTCTGTTGTTCAGATTCTGATCAATGATTGGAACATTACAGTCGGTTGTTCTCAAATTCTAATCCTTTATTGGAACATTGTAATCTCTTTTTCTCAGATTCTGATCCAGTATTGGAACTTTACAGTTCATTGATCTCAGTTTTTGATCCATCATTGTAATATCCCGCCCCATTGTTCTCAGGTTCTGATCCAGTATTGGAACGTTTCAGTCAGTTGGTCAGATTCTGATCAATGATTGGAACATTCCAGTCTGTTGTTCTCAAATGCTGATCCTTTATTGCAACAGTAGTCTATTGTTCTCAGATTCTGATTCAGTATTGGAACATTACAGTCTATTGTTCAGATTCTGATCAATGATTGGAACATTACAGTCTGTTGTTCTCAAATGCTGATCCTTTTTTGGAACATTACAGTCTATTGTTGTCAGGTTCTTATCCAGTATTGGAACATTACAGTCTATTGTTCAGATTCTGATCAATGATTGGAACATTGCAGTCTGTTATTCTCAAATTCTGATCCAGTATTGGAACATTGTAGTCTATTGTTCTCAGATTCTGATCCAGTATTGGGACATTACGGTTTATTGTTTTCAGATTCTGTTCAATTATTCTAATACTGCAGTCTGTTGTTCACAGATTTTGATCCTTTATTGGAACATTGCAGTCTATTGGTCAAAGGGTTTGACCCAGTATTGGAACATTGCTGTCTATTTTTCTCAGATTCTGAGACAGTATTGTAAAATCCCAGTTTATTGTTCCGAGATTCTACTCCAGTATTTGAATATTACAGCCTATACTTTTCAGCATCTGATCCGGTATTGGAACATTACAGAGTATTGTTCTCAGATTGTGATCCTTTAGTGCAACATTCCAGTCTCTTGTTCTCAGAGTCTGATGCAGTATTGAAACTTTGCAGTCTCTTGATCTCAGATTCTGATCCAGTATTGGAACATTGCAGTGTATTGTTCTCAGTTTCTGATCCATTAATGGAACATCCATTTCTATTGTTCTCAGATTCTGATCCAGTATTGGCACATTACAGTCTATCGTTCTCAGAGGCCGATCCATTATTTGAACATTGCAGTCTATTGTTCTCAGATTCTGATCTAGCATTGGAACATTACAGTCTATTGATCTCAGATTCTGATCCATCATTGTAATATCCTGGTCCTTTGTTCTCAGATTCTAATCCAATATTGGAATATTAGAGCCTATAGTTTTCAGATTCTGATCCGCTTTTGGAACATGGCGGCCTATTGTTCCCAGATTCTGATCCATAATGGAACATTACAGTCGATTGTTCTTAGATTCTGATCAAGTATTGGAACATTGCAGTCCATTTTTCTCTGATTCTGGTCCAGTATTGTAAAATACCGGTCCATTGTTCCCACATTCCAATACAGTATTGGAACATTGCCGTCTCTTGTTCTCAGATTCTGATCCATTATTGGAACTTTACAGTTCATTGATCTCAGATTTTGATCCATCATTGTAATATCCCGCCCCATTGTTCACAGGTTCTGATCCAGTATTGGAACATTACAGTCTATTGTTCAGATTCTGATCAATGATTGGAACATTCCAGTCTGTTGTTCTCAAATGCTGATCCTTTATTGCAACAGTACAGTCTATTGTTCTCAGATTCTGATTCAGAATTGGAACATTACAGTCTATTGTTCAGATTCTGATCAATGATTGGAACATTACAGTCTGTTGTTCTCAAATGCTGATCCTTTATTGGAACATTACAGTCTATTGTTGTCAGGTTCTTATCCAGTATTGGAACATTACAGTCTATTGTTCAGGTTCTGATCAATGATTGGAACATTGCAGTCTGTTATTCTCAAATTCTGATCCAGTATTGGAACATTGTAGTCTATTGTTCTCAGATTCTGATCCAGTATTGGGACATTACGGTTTATTGTTTTCAGATTCTGTTCAATTATTCTAACACTGCAGTCTGTTGTTCACAGATTTTGATCCAGTGTTGGGATATTACATTCTATTGTTCACAGATTCGGATCCAGTATTGTAACAGCCCGGTCTATTGTTCCCACTTTCCAATCCATTATTTGAAGATTACAACCTTTGGTTCTCCGATTCTGATCCATTATTGGAACATTGCAGTCTATTGTTTTCAGATTCTGATCCAGTATTGAAACATTGTAGTCTATTGATCTCAGATTCTGATCCATTATTGGAACATCCCGGTCTATTGTTCCCAGATTCTGATCCAATATTGGAACTTTGCAGTGTCTTGTTCTCAGATTCTGATCCAGGATTGGACCATTGCAGTCTATTGTTCTCAGATTCTGACCATTAATGGAACATCCATGTCTATTGTTCTCAGATTCTGATACATTATTGGAACATTACAGTCTATTGTTCTCAGATTCTGATCCCGTATTGGAATCCAGTATTCAATCCAGTATTGGAACATTGCAGTCTATTTCTCTCAGATTCTGATCCATTATAGGAACAACCCCGGACCATTGCTCCCACATTCTGATTCAGAATTGAAACTTTGCAGAATTTGAGAACAACAGACTGTAATGTTCCAATAATTGATCTGAATCTGAGGACAAATGACTGCAATGTTCCAATACTGGCTCAGATTCTGAGAACAAGAAACTGTAATGTTCCAATACTGGATCAGAATCTGAGAATATTCGACTGCAATGTTCGAATAATGGATCAGAATCTGAGAATATTCTATTTCAATGTTCAAATACTGGAACAGAATCTGAGAATATTAGACTGTAATGTTCCAATTCTGGTTCAGAGTCTGGGAACAATGGAAAGGGATGTTCCAATAATGGATCAGAATCTGAGAACAATAGACTACAATTTTCCAGTAATGGATCAAAATCTGAGAACAATCGACTCTAATGTTCCAATAAAGGATCAGAATCTGAGAACAATAGACTGCAATGTTCCTATACTGGATCAGAGTCTGGGAACAATAGAAACGGATGTTCCATTACTGCATCAGAATCAGAACAATACACTGCAATGTTCCAATACTGGATCAGAATCTGAAAACAATAGACTGTAATGTTCCAATACTGGTTCAGAATCTGAGACAAATGGACTGCAATTTTCCAATAATGGAACAGAATCTGAGAATAACAGACCGTAATGCTCCAATAGTGGATCACAATCTGGGAACAATAGGCTGCCATGTTCCAATAATGGATCAGAATCTGGAAACAATGGACAGGGATGTTCCAATAATGGATAAGATTCTAAGAACAATACACTGTAATGTTCCAATACTGAATATGAAACTGAGAACAAGAGACTGCAATGTTCCAATAATTTATCAGAATCTGAGAACTAGAGGTTGTAATGTTCCAATACGGATTAGAATCTGGGAACACTAGACTATAATGTTCCAATAATGAATCAGAATCTGAGAACATTAGACTGTAATGTTCCAATACTGGACCAGAATCTGAGAACAAGAGATAGTAATGTTCCAATACTGGGTCAGAATCTGAGATCAATAGACTGTAATGTTCCAATACTGGATCAGAATCTGAGTTCAATAGACTGTAATGTTCCAATACTGGATCAGAATCTGAGATCAATAGACTGCAATGTTGCAATTATAAATCAGAAGCCGAGAAAAATACACTCTCATATTTACTTTATCGGATCTGAGATCAATCGACTGCAAAGATCCAATACTGGATCAGAATCTGGGAACAATAGACCGGGATGTTCCAATACTTGATCAGAATCTCAAAACTATAGGCTGTAATTTTCCAATACTGGATTAGAATTTGGGAACAATAGAGCAGGATTTTGCAATACTGGATCAGAATCTGAGAAAAATAGACTGTAATGTTCCAATACTGGATCAGAATCTGAGATCAATAGACTGTAATGTTCCAATAATAAATCAGAAGCCGAGAAAAATACACTCTCATATTTACGTTATCGGAATCTGAGATCAATAGACTGCAATGTTCCAATACTGGATCAGAATCTGAGAACAGTAGGCTGCAATGTTCCTATAATGGATCAGAATCTGAAAACTATAGGCTGTAATATTCCAATACTGGATTAGAAACTGGGAACAATAGACCGGGATTTTCAATACTGACTCAGAATCTGAGAAAAATAGGTTGTAATGTTCCAATGTTAGATCAGTATTTGAGAACAATACACTGCAATGTTCAAATAATCGATTGGACTCTGAGAACAATAGGCTGCAATGTTCCAATCCTGGTTCAGAAGCTGAGAAAAATAGACTGCAATTTTCCAATAATGGATCAGAATCTGAGAACAAAAGACTGTCACGTTCCAATACTGGGTCAGAATTTGAGAACAACTGACCGTATTGTTCCAATAAAGGATCAGAATTTGAGAACAACACTGTAATGTTCCAATGATTGATCAGAATCTAAACAATAGACTGTAATGTTCCAATACTGGATCAGAATCTGAGAAAAAGAGACTGCAAAGTTCCAATACTGGATCAGAATGTGGGAACAAAAGACTGTAATGTTCTAATACTGGATCAGAATCTGAGAACAATCAACCGGGATATTACAATGATGGATCAGGATCTGAGATCATGAGACTGTAATGTTCCAATGCTAGATCAGAATCTGAGAACAATACACTGCAATGTTCGAATAATGGGTCAGACTCTGAGAACAATAGACTGTAATGTTCCAATACTGGTTCAGAATCTGAGAAAAATAGACTGCAGTTTTTCCAATAATAGATCAGAACCTGAGAACAATAGACTGCAATGGTCCAATAAAGGATCAGAATTTGAGAACAACAGACTGTAATGTTCCAATTATTGATCAGAATCTAAACAATCGACTGTAATGTTCTAATACTGGATCAGAATCTGTGAACAATGGACCGGGATATTACAATGATGGATCAGAATCTGAACAATAGACTGTAATGTTAGAATAATTGAACAGAATGTGAGGACAATAGACTGCAATGTTCCAATAATGGATCAGAACCTGAGATCAATAGACTGTAAAGTTTCAATACTGGATCAGAATCTGAGAAAAAGAGACTGCAATGTTCCAATATTGGATCATAATCTGAGAACAATAGACTGCAATGTTAGAATAATTGAACAGAATCAGAAAACAATAGACTGCAATGTTCCAACACTGCATCAGAATCTGAGAACAACAGACTGTAATGTTCCAATCATTGATCAGAATCTGAACAATAGACTGAAATGTTCCAATACTAGATCAGAATCTGAGAACAATACACTGCAATGTTCGAAAAATGGATCGGACTCTGAGAACAATAGACTCTAATGTTCCAATACTGGTTCAGAATCTGAGAAAAATAGACTGCAAAGTATCAATGCTGGATCAGAATGTGGGAACCATGGTCCGGGTTGTTCCTATAATGGATTAGAATCTGAGAAAAATAGAATCTGAGAACTATAGACTGTAATATTCCAATACTGGATCAGAATGTGAGAACAATAGACCGCAATGTTAGGATAATTGAACAGAATCTGAGAACAATAGACTGCAATGTTCAAATAATGGATCAGAATCTGAGAAAAAGAGACTGCAATATTCCAATATTGGATCAGAATCTGAGAACAATGGAATGCAATGTTCCCATACTGGATCAGAATTTGAGAACAACAGACTGTAATGTTCCAATCATTGATGAGAATCTCAACACTAGACTGTAATGTTCCAATACTGGATCAGAATCGGAGAATATTAGACTGCATGTTCCAATACTGGTTCAGAGTCTGGGAACAATGGAAGCGATGTTCCAATAATGGATGAGAATCTGAGAACAATACACTGTAGTCTTCCAATAATGGATGACAATGTGGGAACAAGGGACTGGGCTCTTCCTATCAAGGATCAGAATCTGAGAGCAACAGACTGCAATGTTCCAATACTGGATCATAATCTGAGAACAATAGACAGGGATGTTCCAATACTGGATCAGAATCTGAGAACAATTCACTGTAATGTTCCAATAAAGGATCATAATCTGAGAACAATAGACTGTAATGTTCCAATACTGGATCAGAATCTGAGAACAATGGACGGGGATATTACAATGATGGGTCAGAATCTCATATCAATAGACTGTAATGTTCCAATTCTGGATCAGAATCTGAGAACAATAGACCACAATGTGAGAATAATTGCACAGAATCTGAGAACAAGAGACTGCAATGTTCCAATAATGGATCAGAATCTGAGAAATATAAACTGTAATGTTCCAATAATGGATCAGAATCTGAGATCAATAGACTGCAAAGTTTCAATACTGCATCAGAATCTGAGCAAAAGAGACTGCATAGTTCCAATACTGGAAGAGAATGTGGGAACAGTGGTCCGGGTTGTTCCAATACTGGAACAGAATCTGAGAACAATAGTCTGCAATGTTCCAATAATGGATCAGAATCAGAGACAAATAGACTGCAATGTTCCAATAGTGGATCAGAAACTGAGAACAACAGACTGTAATGTTCCAATCGTTGATCAGATTCTGAACAGTAGACTGTAATGTTCCAATACTGGATCAGAACCTGAGAACAGTGGACCGGGATATTAAAATGATGGATCAGAATCTGAGATCAATTGACTAATGTTCCAAAACTGGGTCAGAATCTGAGAACGTAAAATATAATGTTCCAATACTGGATCAGAATCTGAGAACAAGAAACTGAAATGTTCGAATGCTGGATCGGACTCTGGGAACAATACGCTGTAATGTTCCAACACTGTTTCGGACTCTGAGAAAAAAACATACTGGAAATTTCCAATAATGGATCAGTATCTGTGAACAATAGGTTGTAATGTTTCAATGCTGGATCAGAATCTGAGAACAATACACTGCAAAGTTTGAATACTGGATCGGACATTGAGAACAATAGGTGTAATGTTCCAATCCTGTTTCAGAATCTGAGAAAAATAGACTGCAATTTTCCAATAATGGATCAGAATTTGAGAACAACAGATTGTAATGTTCCCTTCATTGATCAGAATCTGAGAACAATAGACTGCAATGTTCCAATACTGGGCCAGAATCGGAGAATATTAGACTGTAATGTTCCAATACTGATTCAGAGTTTGGGAACAATGGAAAGGGATTTTCCAATAATGGATGAGAATCTGAGAACAATACACTGTAATGTTCCAATAATGGATGACAATGTGGGAACAATGGACGGGGATGCTCTAGTAATTGATCAAATTATGAGAACAATAGACTGCAATATTCCAACACTGGATTAAAATCTGGGAACAATAGACAGGGATGTTACAATACTGGATCAGAGTCTGAGAACAATAGACTGCAATGTGCCAACACTGGATCATCAACTGAGAACAACAGACTGTCATGTTGCAATAATGGATCAGAGTCTGAGAAAAATACAGTGTTATGTTCCAATAAAGGATCAGAATCTGAGAACAATAGACTCAAACGTTCCAATAATGGATCAGAATCTGCGATCAATCGACTGCAATGTTTCAAAACTGGATCAGAATCTGAGAACAAGAGACCGCAATGTTCCAATGCTGGATCGGAATGTGGGAACAATGG
The DNA here is from genome assembly GCF_964213995.1 of Mustelus asterias. Taxonomy (NCBI): domain Eukaryota; kingdom Metazoa; phylum Chordata; class Chondrichthyes; order Carcharhiniformes; family Triakidae; genus Mustelus; species Mustelus asterias. Next base: position 369,862 of record NW_027590098.1, on the reverse strand, counting down.
ACTTGGCTGTTCCTATAATGGATCAGAGTCTGAGAACAATAGACTGTAATGTTCCAATAATGGATCCAAACCTGAGATCAATAGACTGCAAAGTTTCAATACTGGATCGGAATCTGAGAAAAAGAGACTGCAATGTTCCAATACTGGATCAGAATGTGGGAACAATGGTCCGGGTTGTTCCGACAATGGATCAGAATCTGAGAAAAATAGACTGTAATGTTCCAAAAAAGGATCATAATCTGAGAACAATAGACTGCAATGTTAGAATAATTGAACAGATTCCGAAAACAATCGACTGCAGTGTTCCAACACTCGATCAGAATCTGAGAACAATAGACTGTAATGTTCCAATAAAGGAACAGAATTTGAGAACAACACTGTAATGTTCCAAACATTGATCAGAATCTGAACAATAGACTGCAATGTTCCAATACTGGATAATAATCTGAGAACAATAAACTGTAATGTTACAAAACTGGTTCAGAATCTGAGAACAACACACTGTAATGTTCCAATACTGAATCAGATACTGAGAACAGTGGACCGGGATATTACAATGATGGGTTAGAATCTGAGATCAATAGACTGTCATGTTCCAATACTGGAGCAGAATCTGAGAACAAGAGACCGCAATGTTAGAATAATTGAACAGAATCTGAGAACAATAGACAGCAATGTTAGAATAATTGAACAGAATCTGAGAACAATAGACTGCAATGTTACAACACTGGATCAGAATCTGAGAACTATAAACTGTAATGTTCCAATCATGGATCAGAATCTGAGATCAATAGACTGCAAAGTTTCAATACTGCATCAGAATCTGAGAAAAAGAGACTGCTAAGTTCCAATACTGGATCAGAATGGGGGAGCAATGGTCGCGGTTGTTCCAAGACTGGATCAGAATCTGAGACAAATAGGCTGCAACATTCCAATACTGGATCAGAATCTGAGAACAATGGACTGTAATGTTCCAATACTGGATCAGAATTTGAGAACAATGGACCGGGATATTAGAATGATGGATCAGAATCTGAGATCAATAGGCCGTAATGTTCCAATACTGGAGCAGAATCTGAGAACAGTGGACTACAATGGTCCAATACTGGATCAGAGTCTGGGAACAATAGACTGCAATGTTCCAATACTGGATCGGACTCTGGGAACAATACGCTGTAATGTTCCAATCCTGGTTCAGACTCTGAGAAAAAAACAGACTGCAAATTTCCAATAATGGATCAGTATCTGTGAACAATAGTTTGTAATGTTCCAATACTGGATCAGAATCTGAGAATAATACACTGCAAAGTTCGAATCCTGGATCGGACTCTGAGAACAATAGGCTGTAATGTTCCAATCATTTATCAGAATCTGAGAACAGTAGATTTCAATGTTCCAATACTGGCTCAGATTCTGTGAACAGTGGACCGGGATATTACAATGATGGATCAGAATCTGAGATCAATAGACAGTCATGTTCCAATACTGGAGCAGAATCTGAGAACAATAGACTGCAATGTTCCAATACTGGATCAGAATCTGAGAACAATTGATCGGAATGTTCCAATACTGGGCCAGAATCGGAGAATATTAGACTGTAATGTTCCAATACTGGTCCAACGTCTGGGAACAATGGAAAGGGATTATCCGATAATGGATGAGATTCTGAGAACAACATACCGTAGTGTTCCAATAATGGATGACAATGTGCGAACAATGGACCGCGATGCTCTAATAATGGATCAGAATCTGAGAAAAATAGACTGCAATTTTCCAATAATGGATCAGAATCCGAGAACAATAGTCCATCATGTTCCAATAATGGATGGCAATGTCGGAAAAATAAACCGGGATGTTCTAATAAAGGATCAGTTTCTGAGAACAATCAACTGCAATGTTCCAATAATGGAGCAGAATCTGAGAAGAATAAACTGTAATCTTCCAGCACTGGATCAGAATCTGGGAACAATAGAGCGGGATGTTACAGTACTGGACCAGAATCTGAGAACAATAGATTGTAATGTCCCAATACTGGATCAGAATCTGAGAACAATAGACTGCAATGTTTCAATACTGGATCAGATTCTGAGAGCAATAGACTGTAAAGTTCCAGCACTGGATCAGAATCTGGGAACAATAGACTGGGATGTTACAATACTGCATCAGAATCTGAAACCAATGGACTGCAATGTTCCAATAATGGATCAGAATCTGAGAACAATAGACTGGAATGTTCCAACACTCGATCAAAATCTGAGAACAATACACTGTAATGTTCCAATACTAGATCAGAATCTGAGAACAATACACTGCAATGTTCGAAAAATGGATCGGAGTCTGAGAACAATAGACTGTAATGTTCCAATACTGGTTCAGAATCTGAGAAAAATAGACTGAAAAGTTTCAATACTGGATCAGAATGTGGGAACCAAGGTGCGGGTTGTTCCTATAATGGATTAGAATCTGAGAAAAATAGAATCTGAGATCAATAGACTGTAATATTCCAATACTGGATCAGAATCTGAGAACAATAGACCGCAATGTTAGGATAATTGAACAGAATCTGAGAACAATAGACTGCAATGTTCCAATAATGGATCAGAATCTGCAAAAAAGAGACTGCAATGTTCCAATATTGGATCAGAATCTGAGAACAATGGACTGTAATGTTCCAATAAAGGATTATAATCTGAGAACAATGGAATGCAATGTTCCAATACTGCATCAGAATTTGAGAACAACAGATTGTAATGTTCCAATCATTGATCAGAAACTGAGAACAATAGACTGCAATGTTCCAATACTGGATCAGAATCGGAGAACATTAGACTGTATGTTCCAATACTGGTTCAGAGTCTGGGAACAATGGAAGGGATGTTCCAATAATGGATGGGAATCTGAGAACAATACACTGTAGTCTTCCAATAATGGATGACAATGTGGGAACAATGGAACGGGCTCTTCCTATAAAGGATCAGAATCTGAGAGCAACAGACTGCAATGTTCCAATACTGGATCATAATCTGAGAACAATTCACTGTAATGTTCCAATAAAGGATCATAATCTGAGAACAAAAGACTGTAATGTTCCAATACTGGATCAGGATCTGAGAACAATGGAAGGGGATATTACAATGATGGGTCTGAATCTCAGTCAATAGACTGAGTGTTCCTCTGGGAGCGGACCTGCGGGGTGGAGACTGTGAGCGGTGAGAGAGAGAGCGCGGACTGTGAGTAAATTCTGGGGTTTTTTTTTGTCTAATTTTCGGGAGGTTTTTTGTAATTAACGGAAACCGGAAGGCCGCATCGCGAAGCCTGCCGGTAGCTGTAGTTTTTTTTTTCTCTCGGGCCCCTAGCCCTATAAATTGGTGCAGAGGAGATACCCGATCCTCTACACTGGTAGAGGATCCCACCCTTCCATCCTCCTCTAACCTAATTATAAGTGTGGGGAAGTTTTTTGTTTTCTTTTTTTCTTGCTGGTAATGGCTTCAGGGATGGCAGTTCAGGCAGTATGCTGCATCTCCTGTGGGATGTATGTGGTGAGGAAATCCAGTAGTGTTTCAGGAGATTTTAGTTGTAAGAAGTGCATTAGATTGCAGCTTCTGGAGGAGCGTGTAAAGGAGATGGAGGGGGAGTTAGAGGAACTCCGCATAATTCGGGAGGCGGAGGTGGAAGTTGATAGGAGTTATAGAGAAATAGTAACTCCTAGAAATGAGGCTTGGGTCAATGCCAGGAGGAGGGGTAAGAAGCAATCGGGAAGACAATCCCCTGGGGCGGTTCCCCTCCATAATAGGTTTTCGGTGCTGGAGGCTACAGTTGAGGAGGAATCAACTGAGCATAGAGAGCAGATCTCTGGGGGTGAGCCGAGTGAGAAAGCTCAGGTGGTTAGGGGCTGTAAAAGACTGGGCCTTGTGATTGGGGACTCCACAATTAAGGGGACAGATAGGAGGGTCGGAACTAAAGGTAGGGACTCAGGGTTGGTGTGTTGCCTACCAGGGGCTGGGGTCCGGGATGTGTCTGACAGGGTATTCAGGACTCTTAGGGGGGAGGGAGATAAACCACAAGTTATTGTACATGTGGGGACACACGACATAGGGAGGATAGGGGAAGGGGATATTAGGCAGGGATTTATGGAGTTGGGGTGGAAACTAAAGGCCAAGACTGACAGAGTGGTTATCTCTGGACTCTTGCCTGTACCACGGGATAGTTTAGAGAGGAATAGGGAGAGGGAAGGTTTGAATTCATGGCTGAGGGGATGGTGCAGGAGGGAGGGGTTCAGGTACTTAAGCAATTGGGGCTCGTACTGGGGAAGGTGTGACCTCTATGAGAAGGATGGTCTACACCTTAATCAGAAGGGGACCAATATCCTGGGGGGTAAATTTGCTAAGGCCATGCAGGGAGGTTTAAACTGATTCGGGGGGGGGGAGGGATCCTGAGTAGTGGGGCTGAAAGTGAGGGATGCATGGATGGGGACTGCAATGCACGGCATTGCAGAGGTGGGGTGGAGCAGGGTTTGAAATGTGTATACTTCAATGCCAGGAGTATTCGCAATAAAGTGGGTGAACTTGCAGCGTGGATCAGTACCTGGGACTTCGATGTTGTGGCTATTTCAGAGACATGGATAGAGCAGGGGCAGGAATGGATGCTGCAGGTCCCGGGGTTCAAATGTTTTAGTCGAAGTAGGGAAGGAGGTAGAAGAGGGGGAGGGGTAGCATTATTGGTCAGAGATTGTATCACAGTGTCAGAGAGGCGGTTTGATGAGGACTTATCTGTTGAGGTAGTATGGGCGGAGATTAGAAATAGGAGAGGAGAGGTCACCCTGTTGGGAGTCTTTTATAGACCTCCTAAAAGTTCTAGAGAGGTTGAGGAAAGGATTGCGGAGTCAATCCTGCTTAGGAGTGAAAGTAATAGGGCAATTGTTATGGGGGATTTTAACTTGACTAATATTGACTGGAATTGTTATAGCTCTAGCTCGTTAGAGGGGTCAGTTTTTGTTCAAAGCGTGCAGGAAGGTTTTTTGACTCAGTATGTAGACAGACCAACTAGAGGTGAGGCTATATTGGATCTGGTGCTGGGAAATGAGCCAGACCAGGTGCTAGACTTGGAAGTTGGTGTGCATTTTGGTGATAGTGACCACAATTCGGTTACGTTCACCTTAGTGATGGAAAGGGATAGGCATGAACCTCGGGCCAGTGGTTTTAGCTGGGGGAAGGGTAATTATGAGGCTATTAGGAGAGAATTAGGAAACATAGGTTGGACTAGGAGTTTACAGGGACTGGGAACGTCCAACATGTGGAGTTTTTTCAAGGAGCAGCTACTGCGAGTCTGTGATAGGTATGTCCCTGTCAGGCAAGGAGGAATTGGTAGGGCTAGGGAACCGTGGTGCACCAAAAAAGTTTCTTTGTTGGTTAAAAAGAAAAAGGAGGCTTATGTTCGGATGAGACGTGAGCACTCGGGTAGTGCACTAGAAAGCTTTAGATTGGCTAAGAGGGAGTTGAAGAGCGAGCTTAGAAGGGCTAAAAGGGGACATGAGAAGACTTTGGCGGATAGGGTTAAAGAGAATCCTAAGGCGTTCTATAGGTATGTCAAGAACAAAAGGTTGGTTAGGGCAAGTTTAGGGCCAGTTATAGATGGCAGAGGGAAGTTATGTGTGGAACCGGAGGAGATTGGTGAAGCATTGAACCAATATTTCTCTTCGGTGTTCACGCAAGGGGACATGAATATAGCTGAGGAGGACACTGGGTTGCAGGGGAGTAGAATAGACAGTATTACAGTTGATAAGGAGGATGTGCAGGATATTCTGGAGGGTCTGAAAATAGATAAATCCCCTGGTCCGGATGGGATTTATCCAAGGATTCTCTGGGAGGCAAGAGAAGTGATTGCAGAGCCTCTGGCTCTGATCTTCAGGTCGTCGTTGGCCTCTGGTATAGTACCAGAAGATTGGAGGTTAGCGAATGTTGTCCCATTGTTTAGGAAGGGGAACAGAGACTTCCCCGGGAATTATAGACCGGTGAGTCTCACTTCTGTTGTCGGCAAGATGTTGGAAAAAATTATAAGGGATAGGATTTATAGTTATTTGGAGAGTAATGAATTGATAGGTGATAGTCAGCATGGTTTTGTGGCAGGTAGGTCGTGCCTTACTAACCTTATTGAGTTTTTTGAGAAAGTGACCAAGGAGGTGGATGGGGGCAAGGCAGTGGACGTGGTATATATGGATTTTAGTAAGGCGTTTGATAAGGTTCACCATGGTAGGCTTCTGCAGAAAATGCAGATGTATGGGATTGGGGGTGATCTAGGAAATTGGATCAGGAATTGGCTAGCGGATAGGAAACAGAGGGTGGTGGTTGATAGTAAATATTCATCATGGAGTGCGGTTACAAGTGGTGTACCTCAGGGATCTGTTTTGGGGCCACTGCTGTTTGTAATATTTATTAATGATCTGGATGTGGGTATAGTTGGGTGGATTAGCAAATTTGCTGATGACACCAAAGTCGGTGGTGTGGTAGACAGTGAGGAAGGGTGTCGTAGTTTGCAGGAAGACTTAGACAGGTTGCAAAGTTGGGCCGAGAGGTGGCGGATGGAGCTTAATGCGGAGAAGTGTGAGGTAATTCACTTTGGTAGGAATAACAGATGTGTTGAGTATAGGGCTAACGGGAGGACTTTGAATAGTGTGGAGGAGCAGAGGGATCTAGGTGTATGTGTGCATAGATCCCTGAAAGTTGGGAATCAAGTAGATAAGGTTGTTAAGAAGGCATATGGTGTCTTGGCGTTTATTGGTAGGGGGATTGAATTTAGGAGTCGTAGCGTTATGTTGCAACTGTACACAACTCTGGTGCGGCCGCACTTGGAGTACTGTGTGCAGTTCTGGTCCCCACATTACAGGAAGGATGTGGAGGCTTTGGAGAGGGTGCAGAGGAGGTTTACCAGGATGTTGCCTGGTATGGAGGGGAGATCCTATGAGGAGAGGCTGAGGGATTTGGGATTGTTTTCGCTGGAAAGGCGGCGGCTAAGAGGGGATCTTATTGAAACATATAAGATGATTAGAGGTTTAGATAGGGTGGATAGTGATAGCCTTTTTCCTCTGATGGAGAAATCCAGCACGAGGGGGCATGGCTTTAAATTGAGGGGGGGTAGTTATAGAACCGATGTCAGGGGTAGGTTCTTTACCCAGAGGGTGGTGAGGGATTGGAATGCCCTGCCAGCATCAGTTGTAAATGCGCCTAGTTTGGGGGCGTTTAAGAGATCCGTAGATAGGTTCATGGACGAAAAGAAATTGGTTTAGGTTGGAGGGTCACAGTTTTTTTTTTTTTTTTTAACTGGTCGGTGCAACATCGTGGGCCGAAGGGCCTGTTCTGCGCTGTAATGTTCTATGTTCTATGTTCTATGTAATGTTCCAATACTGGGTCAGAATCTGAGAACAATGGACGGGGATATTACAATGATGGATCAGAATCTGAGATCAATTGACTAATGTTCCAAAACTGGATCAGAATCTGAGAACGTAAAATATAATATTCCAATACTGGATCAGAATCTGAGAACAATAGACTGAAATGTTCGAATGCTGGATCGGACTCTGGGAACAATACGCTGTAATGTTCCAACACTGTTTCGGACTCTTAGAAAAAAACATACTGGAAATTTCCAATAATGGATCAGTATCTGTGAACCATAGATTGTATTGTTTCAATGCTGGATCAGAATCTGAGAACAATAAACTGCAAAGTTTGAATACTGGATCGGACTCTGAGAACAATAGGTGTAATGTTCCAATCCTGGTTCAGAATCTGAGAAAAATAGACTGCAATTTTCCAATAATGGATCAAAATTTGAGAACAACAGGTTGTAATGTTCCCATCATTGATCAGAATCTGAGAACAACAGACTGTAATGTTCCAATCGTTGATCAGATTCTGAACAATAGACTGTAATGTTCCAATACTGGATCAGAATCTGAGAACAAAAGACTGCAATGTTTCAATACTGGGCCAGAATCGGAGAATATTAGACTGTGATGTTCCAATACTGGTTCAGAGTTTGGGAACAATGGAAAGGGATTTTCCAATAATGGATGCGAATCTGAGAACAATACACTGTAATGTTCCAATAATGGATGACAATGTGGGAACAATGGACGGGGATGCTCGAGTAATTGATCAAATTATGAGAACAATAGACTGCAATATTCCAATACTTGATTATAATCTGGGAACAATAGACAGGGATGTTACAATACTGGATCAGAGTCTGAGAACAATAGACTGTAATGTGCCAACACTGGATCATCATCTGAGAACAACAGACTGTCATGTTCCAATAATGGATCAGAATCTGAGAACAATAGACTCGAACGTTCCAATAATGGATCAGATTCTGCGATCAATCGACTGCAATGTTTCAAAACTGGATCAGAATCTGAGAACAAGAGACGGCAATGTTCCAATGCTGGATCGGAATGTGGGAACAATGGACTTGGCTGTTCCTATAATGGATCAGTGTCTGAGAACAATAGACTGTAATGTTCCAATAATGGATCCAAACCTGAGATCAATAGACTGCAAAGTTTCAATACTGGATCGGAATCTGAGAAAAAGAGACTGCAATGTTCCAATACTGGATCAGAATGTGGGAACAATGGTCCGGGTTGTTCCGACAATGGATCAGAATCTGAGAACAATCGACTGCAATGTTCCAAAAAGGATCATAATCTGAGGACAATAGACTGCAATGTTAGAATAATTGAACAGATTCCGAAAACAATCGACTGCAGTGTTCCAACACTGGATCAGAATTTGAGAACAATAGACTGTAATGTTCCAATAAAGGATCAGAATTTGAGAACAACACTGTAATGTTCCAAACATTGATCAGAATCTGAACAATAGACTGCAATGTTAGAATAATTGAACAGATTCCGAAAACAATCGACTGCAGTGTTCCAACACTGGATCAGAATTTGAGAACAATAGACTGTAATGTTCCAATAAAGGATCAGAATTTGAGAACAACACTGTAATGTTCCAAACATTGATCAGAATCTGAACAATAGACTGCAATGTTCCAATACTGGATAATATTCTGAGAACAATACACTGTAATGTTACAAAACTGGTTCAGAATATGAGAACAACACACTGTAATGTTCCATTACTGAATCAGATACTGAGAACAGTGGACCGGGATATTACAATGATGGATCAGAATCTGAGATCAATAGACAGTCAGGTTCCAATACTGGAGCAGAATCTGAGAACACGAGACCGCAATGTTAGAATAATTGAACAGAATCTGAGAACAATAAACTGTAATGTTCCAATAATGGATCAGAATCTGAGATCAATAGACTGCAAAGTTTCAAGACTGCATCAGAATCTGAGAAAAAGAGACTGGTAAGTTCGAATACTGGATCAGAATATGGGAAAAATGGTCTGGGTTGTTCCAAGACTGGATTAGAATCTGAGACAAATAGACTGCAATGTTCCAATACTGGATCAGAATCTGAGAACAATGGACTTTAATGTTCCAATAAAGGATCAGAATTTGAGAACAAGAGACTGCAGTGTTCCAATCATTGATCAGATTCTGAACAATAGACTGCAATGTCCCAATACTGGAGAACAATGGACCGGGATATTAGAATGATGGATCAGAATCTGAGATCAATAGGCCGTAATGTTCCAATACTGGATCAGAATCTGAGTACAATGGACCGGGATATTAGAATGATGGATGGGAATCTGAGATCAATAGGCCGTAATGTTCCAATACTGGATCAGAGTCTGAGAACAATAGACGGCAATGTTTGAATACTGGATCGGACTCTGAGAACAATGGGCTGTAATGTTCCAATCATTTATCAGAATCTGAGAATAGTAGACTTCAATGTTCCAATACTGGATCAGAATGTGAGAACAGTGGACCGGGATATTACAATGATGGATCAGAATCTGAGATCAATAGACAGTCATGTTCCAATACTGTAGCTGAATCTGAGAACAATAGACTGCACTGTTCTAATCGTTGATCAGAATCTGAGATCAACAGACAGTCATGTTCCAATACTGGATCAGAATCTGAGAACAATGGACCGGAATGTTCCAATACTGAGTCAGATTCTGTGAACAATAGACTGCAATGTTCCAATACTGGGCCAGAAACGGAGAATATTAGACTGTAATGTTCCAATACTGGTCCAAAGTCTGGGAACAATGGAAAGGGATTATCCGATAATGGATGAGAATCTGAGAACAACATACTGTAGTCTTCCAATAATGGATGACAATGTGCGAACAATGGACCGCGATGCTCTAATAATGGATCAGATTATGAGAAAAATAGACTGCAATTTTCCAATAATGGATCAGAATCCGAGAACAATAGTCCATCATGTTCCAATAATGAATGGCAATGTCGGAAAAATGGACCGGGATGTTCTAATAAAGGATCAGATTCTGAGAACAATCAACTGCAATGTTCCAATAATGGATCAGAATCTGAGAAGGATAGACTGCAATGTTCCAGCACTGGATCAGAATCTGAAACCAATGGACTGCAATGTTCCAATAATGGATCAGAATCTGAGAACAAGTGACTGGAATGTTCGAATACTGGATCAGCTTCTGAGATCAATAGACTTCAAAGTTCCAATAATGGATCAGAATATGAGAACAAGAGAGGGCAATGTTCCCATACTGGATTGGAATGTGGGAACAATTGACCTGGATTTTACAATACTGGACCAGAATCAGAGAAAAATGGACTGCATACAACCATAGAACCATAGAAAATTACAGCTCAGAAACAGGGCTTTTGGCCCTTCTTGTCTGGGCCGAACCATTTTATGCCTAGTCCCACTGACCTGCACTTGGACCATATCCCTCCACACCCCTCTCATCCATGAACCCGTCCAAGTTTTTCTTAAATGTTAAAAGTTTACCACTTTATCCGGCAGCTCATTCCACACTCCCACCACTCTCTGCGTGAAGAAGCCCCCCCCCCTAATATTCCCTTTAAACTTTTCTCCTTTCACCCTTAACCCATGCCCTCTGGTTTTTTTCTCCCCTCGCCTCAGCGGAAAAAGCCTGCTTGCATTCACTCTATCGAGACCCAGCAAAATCTAATACACCTCTATCAAATCTCCCCTCAATCTTCTACGCTCCAGGGAATAAAGTCTCAACCTATTCAATCTCTCTCTGTAACTCAGCTTCTCAAGTCCCGGCAACATCCTTGTGAACCTTCTCTGCACTCTTTCAATCTTATTTACATCCTTCCTGTAACTAGGTGACCAAAACTGTACACAATACTCCAAATTCGGCCTCACCAATGCCTTATATAACCTTACCATAACACTCTAACTTTTATAGTCGATACTCCGATTTATAAAGGCCAATGTACCAAAGGCACTCTTTACGACCCTATCCACCTGTGACGTCACTTTTAGGGAATTCTGTACCTGTATTCCCAGATCCATCTGTTCAACTGCACTCTTCAGAGTCCTACCATTTACCCTGTACGTTCTTCTTTGGTTTGTCCTTCCAAAGTGCAATATCTCACACTTGTCTGCGTTAAATTCCATTTGCCCTTTTTCAGCCCATTTTTCTAGTTGGTCCAAATCCCTCTGCAAGCTTTGAAAACCTTCCTCACTGTCCACTACACCTCCAATCTTTGTATCATCAGCAAACTTGCTGATCCAATTCATCACATTATCATCCAGATCATTGATATAGATGACAAACAACAATGGACCCAACACCGATCCCTGCGGCACACCACTAGTCACAGGCCTCCACTCAGAGAAGCAATCCTCCACAACAACTCTCTGGCTTCTTCCATTGAGCCAGTGTCTGATCCAATTTACTACCTCCCCATGTATACCTCGCGACTGAACCTTCCTAACTAACCTCCCATGAGGGACCTTGTCAAAGGCCTTGCTGAAATCGAGGTAGACAACATCCACAGCCTTCCCTTCATCCACTTTCCTGGTAACCTCCTCGAAAAACTCTAATAGATTGGTCAAACATGACCTACCACGCACAAAGCCATGTTAACTTTCCCTTATAAGTCCCTGTCTATTCAAATATTTGTAGATCCTATCCCTTATCACACCTTCCAATAACTTGCCCACTACTGACGTCAAACTTACTGGCCGATAATTTCCCGGATTTCTTTTGGAACCGTTTTTAAACAACGGAACAACATGAGCCACCCTCCAATCATCCGGCACCTCCCCCGTGAATACTGACATTTTAAATATGTCTGCCAGGGCCCCTGCAAGTTCAACACGAGCTTCCCTCAAGGTCCGTGGGAATACCCTGTCCGGTCCTGGGGATTTATCCACTCTGATTTGCCTCAAGACAGCGAGCACCTCCTCCCCTTTAATCTGTAAAGGTTCCATGGCCTCCCTACCTGTTTGCCCTATTTCCGTAGACTCCATGCCCGTTTCCTCAGTAAATACAGATGCAAAAAAAACATTTAGTATCTCCCCCATCTCTTTTGGTTCCATACACAGTCTACCACTCTGGTCTTCAAGAGGACCAATTTTATCCCTCACTATACTTTTGCTCCTAACATACCTATAGAAGCTCTTTGGATTTTCCTTCACTCTGTCTGCCAAAGCAACCTCATGTCTTCTTTTCGCCCTCCTGATTTCCCTCTTAAGTAGCTTCTTGCACTTTTTATACTCCTCGAGCATCTGATGTGTTCCTTGCTGCCTGTACATTTCATACAACTCTCTCTTCCTCTTAATCAGTGTTACAGTCTCCCTCGAGAACCAAGGTTCCTTATTCCTATTTACTTTGCCTTTAATCCTGACAGGAACATACAAACTCTGCACTCTCAAAATTACTCCTTTGAAGGCCTCCCACTTTCCATTTACATCCTTACCAGAGAACAGCCTGTGCCAATCCACACTTCCCAGATCGCTTCTCATTTCATCAAATTTGGCCTTTTTCCAGTTCAGAACTTCAACCCGAGGACCAGATCTATCCTTATCCACGATCAGGTTGAAACTAATGGCATTATGATCACTGGATCCAAAGTGTTCCCTCACACTCACATCCATCACCTGCCCTAACTCATTTCCCAATAGGAGATCCAATATCGCATCCTCTCTAGTTGGCACCTCTCTATACTGATGTAGAAAATTTTCCTGAACACATTTTACAAACTGTACCCCGTCTAAACCTTTAACAGTATGCGAGTCCCAATCTATATGTGGAAAATTAAAATCCCCTACTATCACAACTTTGTGTTTCTTGCAGTTGTCAGCTATCTCTCCGCTGATTTGCTCCTCCAATTCTCGCTGACTATTGGGTGGTCTATAATACAAGTCCATTAATGTGGTCATACCTTTCCTGTTTCTCAGCTCCGCCCATAGGGCCTCTGTAGACAACATCCCTAATCTATCCTACCTGAGTACCGCTGTAACATTTTCCCTGACCAACAATGCCACCCCCCCCCCACCTTTTATTCCTCTGCCTCTATCCCGCCTGAAACATTGGAACCCTGGAACATTGAGCTGCCAGTCCTGCCCCTCCTGTAGCCAAGTTTCACTAATGGCTATAATGTCACATTTCCACGTGTCTATCCACGCCTTCAGCTCATCCGCCTTCCCCACAATACTCCTGGCATTGAAATAGACAAACCTCAAAAAATTATTTCCACCACACTCTACCCTTCCATTTGTGATTTGCAATGTTCCAATACTTGATCAGAATCTGAGAACAAGAGACGGCAATGTTCCAATACTGGATTGGAATGTGGGAACAATGGACCGGGGTTTTACAAGACTGGACAGAATCAGAGAACAATGGACTGCAATGTGCCAAGACTTGACCAGAAACTGGCAACAATAGACTGCAATATTCCAATACTGGATCAGAAACTAAGAACAATCGACTGTAATGTTCCATTATGGATCAGAATCTGGGAAAAATAGATTGCAATGGTCCAATACTGGATCAGATTCTGAGAACAATACACTGTAATGTTGAAATACTGGATTAGAATCTGAGAACAATACTCTGTAATGTTCCATTATGGATCAGAATCTGGGAAAAATACACTGTAATGTTGAAATACTGGATTAGAATCTGAGAACAATACTCTGTAATGTTCCATTATGGGTCAGAATCTGGGAACAATAGTCTGCCATGTTCCAAAAGCGGATCAGAATCTGAAAACTGTAGGCTGTAATATTCCAATACTGGATTAGAATCTGAGAACAAAGGACCAGGATATTACAATGATAGATCAGAATCTGAGATCAATAGACTGCAATGTTCAAATAATGGATCGGACTCTGAGAACGATAGACTGTAATGTGCCAATACTGGATCAGAATCTGAGAACAATAGACTGCAATGTTCCAATACTGGATCAGAATCTAAGAACAATACAGTGTAATGTTCCATTATGGATCAGTATCTGGGAACAATAGGCTGCCATGTTCCAAACGCGGATCAGAATCTGAAAACTATAGGCTGTAATATTCCAATACTGGATTAGAATCTGGGAACAATAAACTGGGATTTTACAATACTGGCTCAGAATCTGAGAAAAATAGACTGCAATGTTGGAATACTGGGTCAAACCCTGAGACCAATAGACTGCAATGTTCCAATAAAGGATCAAAATCTGTGAACAACAGGCTGCAGTGTTAGAATAATTGAACAGAATCTGAAAACAATAGACTGTAATGTTCCAATACTGGATCAGAAGCTGAGAACAACGGACCGGGATATTACAATGATGGATCAGAATCTGAGATGAATAGACTGTAATGTTCAAATAAAGGATCAGAATCTGAGAACAATACACTGCAGTGCTCGAATAATGGATCGTACTCTGAGAACAATAGACTGTAATGTTCCAATGCTGGTTCAGAGTCTGAGAAAAATAGGCAGCAATTTTCCAATAATGGATCAGAATCTATGAACAATTGATTGTAATGTTCCAATACTCGATCCGAATCTAAGAACAATACACGGCAATTTTCGAATAATGGATTGGACTCTGAGAACAATAGGCTGTACTGTTCCAATACTGGTTCAGAATCTGAGAAAAATAGCCAGCAATTTTCCAATAATCGATTAGAATCTGAGAACAAACACTGCTATGTTCTAATACAGGATCAGAATTTGAGAACAAGAGACTGCAATGTTTCAGAACTGGATCAGAATCTGAGAACAACAGACGGCAAGGATCCAATACTGGATCAGAATCTGAGAACAATAGACTGCAATGTTGGAATAATTGCACAGAATCTGAGAATAGTAGACTGCAATGTTCCAATAATGGACCAGAATGAGGGAACAATGGTCCGGGCTGTTCCTATAATGGATCAGAATCTGAGAAAAATAGACTGCAATGTTCCAATACTGGATCAGAATCTGAGAACAATACACTGTAATGTTCCATTATGGATCAGAATCTGGGAACAATAGATTGCAATGGTCCAATACTGGATCGGCATCTGAGAACAATTGACTGTAATTTTCCAATACTGGTTCAGAATCTGAGATAAATAGACTGTCATGTTCCAATAATGGATCAGAAGCTGGAAACAATGGCCCGGGATGTTCCAATAATGGATAAGATTCTAAGAACAATAAACGGTAATGTTCCAATAAAGGGTCAGAATTTGAGAACAGCAGACTCTGATGTTCCCATCGTTGATCAGAATCTGAACAATAGGCCGTAATGTTCCAATACTGGATCAGAATCTGAGAACAATGGACCGGGATATAGAACCATAGAACCATAGAAAATTACAGCTCAGAAACAGGCCTTTTGGCCCTTCTTGTCTGTGCCGAACCATTTTATGCCTAGTCCCACTGACCTGCACTTGGACCATATCCCAACAGACCCCTCTCATCCATGAACCCGTCCAAGTTTTTCTTAAATGTTAAAAGTGATCACTTTTACCACTTTACCATTTTCCACTTTATCTGGCAGCTCATTGCACACTCCCACCACTCTCTGCGTGAAGAAGCCCCCCCTAATATTCCCTTTAAACTTTTCTCCTTTCACCCTTAACCCATGCCCTCTGGTTTTTTTCTCCCCGAGCCTCAGCGGAAAAAGCCTGCTTGCATTCACTCTATCTATACCCATCAAAATCTTATACACCACTATCAAATCTCCCCTCAATCTTCTACGCTCCAGGGAATAAAGTCCCAACCTATTCAATCTCTCTCTGTAACTCAGCTTCTCAAGTCCCGGCAACATCCTTCTGAACCTTCTCTGCACTCTTTCAATCTTATTTACATCCTTCCTGTAACTAGGTGACCAAATATTACAATGATGGTTCAGAATCTGAGATCAATAGGCTCTCTTGTTCCAGTACTGGATCAGAATCTGAGAAGAATGGACCGGGATATTACAATGATGGATCAGAATCTGAGATCAATAGGCCGGAATGTTCCAATACTGGAGCAGAATCTGAGAACAGTGGACTATAATGTCCCAATACTGGATCAGAGTCTGGGAACAATAGACTGCAATGTTCGAATACTGGATCGGACTTTGGGAACAATACGCTGTAATGTTCCAATACTGGTTCAGACTCTGAGAAAAAAACAGACTGCAAATTTCCAATAATGGATCAGGATCTGTGAACAATAGTTTGTAATGTTCCAATACTGGATCAGAATCTGAGAACAATACACTGGAAAGTTCGAATACTGGATCGGACTCTGAGAACAATAGGCTGTAATGTTCCAATCATTGATCAGAATCTGAGAATAGTAGACTTCAATGTTCCAATATTGGATCAGAATCTGAGTACAGTGGACCGGGATATTACAATGATGGATCAGAATCTGAGATCAATAGGCCGTAATGTTCCAATACTGGAGCAGAATCTGAGAACAATAGACTCCAATGTTCCAACCGTTGATCAGAATCTGACCAATAGACAGTAATGTTCCAATACTGGATCAGAATCTGAGAACAATAGACTGCAATGTTCCAATACTGGGCCAGAATCGGAGAATATTAGACTGTAATGTTCCAATACTGGTTCAGTGTCTGGGAACAATGGAAAGGGATTTTCCAATAATGGATGAGAAACTGAGAACAATATACCGTAGTGTTCCATGAATGGATGACAATGTGGGAACAATGGACCGGGATGCTCTAATAATGGATCAGAATCTGAGAAAAATAGACTATCATGTTCCAATAATGGATGGCAATGTCGGAAAAATGGACCGGGATGTTCTAATAAAGGATCAGATTCTGAGAACAATCGACTGCAATGTTTCAATAATGGATCAGATTCGGAGGGCAAGAGACTGTAAAGTCACAGACCTCCAGCCCGAAAAAGACTCTTCGACTGCAACCCTCTGTCTCCTGTGGCCAAGATGTGGAGATGCTGGCGTTGGACTGGGGTAAAAACAGTAAGAAGTTTAACAACACCAGGTTAAAGTCCAACAGGTTTATTTGGTAGCGAAGGCCACAAACGCTTTCGGAGCCCTCACCTGAGGAAGGGGCTTGGAGCTCCGAAAGCTTGTGTGGCTTTTCCTGCCAAATAAACTGTTGGACTTTAACCTGGTGTTGTTAAACTTCTTACTGTGGCCAAGCCAGTTCTCTACCCATGTAGCCACCTCTCCTTGTATCCCATGAGCCTTAACCTTCTTAACCAACCTGCCATGAGGGACTTTGTCAAATGCCTTACTGACATCCATAGAGACGACATCCGCAGCCCTTCCTTCGTCAATTGTTTTTGTCACTTCCTCAAAAAACTCCACCAATTTTGTAAGGCACGACCTCCCTCTTACATATACTGGATCAGAATCTGAGAACAATAGACAGTAATGTTCCAATACTGGATCAGAATCTGAGAACGATAGACAGTAATTTTCCAATACTGGATCATAGTCTGGGAACAATATCAATGGATGTTCCATTAATGGATCAGAATCTGAGAGCAATACACTGCAATGTTCCATTATGTATCAGAATTTGGGAACAATAGACTGTAATTTTCCAATACTGGTTCAGAATCTGAGACAAATACACTGCAATTTTCCAGAAATGGATCAGAATCAGAACAATAGAATGGAATGTTCCAATAATGGATCAGAATTTGGAAACAATGGACCGGGATGTTCCAATAATGGATATGATTCTAAGAACCATAGACTGCAATGTTCCAATACTGGTTCAGAACCTGAGAACAGTAGACTGCAATGTTCCAATAACTGATCAGAATCTGAGAACTATAGGCTGCCAAGATTCAATACTGGATCAGAATCTGAGAACAATAGACTGTACTGCTCCCATAAAGGATCAGAATTTGAGAACAATAGACTGTAATGTTCCAATACTGGATCAGAATCAGAGAACAATGGACGGGGATATTACAATGGTGAATCAGAATCTGAGATCTTTAGAATGTAATGTTCCAATAGTGGATCAGAATCTGAGAACAAGAGAGTGTAATGTTCCAATGCTGGATCAGAGTCAGGAAACAATGGACCGGGATGTTCCAATACTGCAGCAGAATCTGAGAACAATACACTGTAATGTTCCAATACGGGATCAGAGTCAGGACACAATGGGCCGGGATGTTCCAATACTGCAGCAGAATCTGAGAACAATAGACTGCAATGTTCCAATACTGGGTCAGGATCTGGGAATAATAGAACGGGATGTTACAATACTGGATCAGAATCTGACAACAATAAACTGTAATGTTAGAACAGAAGAACATAAGAAATAGGAGCAGGAGTAGGCCATCTAGCCCCACAAGCCTGCTCCGCCATTCAATAAAATCATGGCTGATCTGATAGTGGGTTGAGTTCCACTTACCCGCCCGCTCCCCATAACCCTAAGTTCCCTTAATGGTTAAGAATCTATCTATCTATCTGTGACTTAAGCACATTTAACGAGGTAGCCACGACTGCTTCATTGGGCAGAGAATTCCAAAGATTCACTCCGCTCTGGGAGAAGAAGTTCCTCCTCAACTCTGTTCTAAATTGCCTCCCCCATATTTTGAGGCTATGCCCCCTAGTTCTTGTTTCCATTGGAAGTGGAAATAACGTCGCTTCTTCTACCCTGTCTAGCCCCTGCATTATCTTATATGTATCTAAAAGATCTCCCCTCAAGCTTCTAAACTCCAATGAGTACAGGCCCAGTCTACTCAAACTCTCCTCATAAGCTGACCCCCTCATCTCCGGAATCGACCTGGTGAACCTTCTCTGTTCCCCCTCCAAAGCTAATATATCCTTTCTTAAATAAGGGGACCAAAACTGCACACAGTACTCTAAGTGCGGCCTCTCCAGTACCCTGTACAGTTGCAGCATGACCTCCCTGCTTTTATACTCCATCCCTCTCACGATAAAGGCCAACATTCCATTTGCTTTCTTGATCACCTGCTGCACCTGCAAACTGAGTTTTTGTGATTCATGCACAAGGACCCCCAGGTCCCTCTGCACAGCAGCATGTTGTAATTTTTCACCGTTTAAATAAGAGTCCATTTTACTATTATTCCTTTCAAACTGGATAACCTCACACTTACCAACGTTATACTCCATCTGCCAGATCCTTGCCCATTGACTTAGCTGATCCAAATCTCTCTGCAGACTCTCTGTGTCCTCCACGCAATTTGCTTTCCCACTCATCTTTGTGTCATCCGCAAACTTTGTTACCCTACACTCGCTCCCCTCCTCCAGATTGTCTCTGCCGATCCGAACATTGCCTTTTTAAGTAATCGAAGCTGGTCTGTGCTTTCTGTTGGTTCCTCGACTCACTTCCGCCTTCAACCTTTTGTGAGGCACCTTATCGAATGCCTTCTGGAAATCTATTTACACAACATCCACCGGTTCCCCTCTGTCAACTGCACTCGTCGTATCCTCAAAAAATTCCAGTAAATTATTCAAACATGGCTTTCCCTTCAAGAATCCATGCTGCGTCTGCTTGATTGAATCATTATTTTCCAGGTGACCTGTTATTTCTTCCTTAATGATAGATTCCAGCATTTTCCCAACTACGGATGTTAAGCTAACCGGCCTGTAGTTACCTGCCTTTTGTCTACTTCCTATTTTAAACAGTGGCGTTACATTCGCTGTTTTCCAATCAGCAGGCACCTCCCCAGAGTCCAGTGAAGTTTGATAAATTACAACTAATGAATTTGCTATTACTTCTGCCGTTTCTTTTAGTACCCTGGGATGCATTCCATCCGGACCAGGGGACTTGTCTCCCTTTAGTCACATTAGCCTACCCAGCACTACCTCTTTAGTAAGAGTGATCGTTTTAAGGTCCTCACCCCCGACAGTCCCGGGTAAGGGCAGAAGTTGTTTTTTGTAGTTTAGTTGGGGCATCATGATTGGCATAGGTTTGGAGGGCCGAAGGGCCTGTTCCTGTGCTGTACTTTCCCTTGTTCTTTGTTGATTATTGATTATCTTGGATGACACCCTCAGGATATAGTCTCCTTTACTGACAACTTTGCTTTCATTATCATTTAAATGGTCTCACGAATGGACCCTGAGGAAGGGTCACACAGACGTGAAACATTGGCTCTATTCTCTCTCCACAGATACTGTCAGACCTGCTGAGATCTCCCAGCATTTTCTGTTTTTATATTCATTTATTGACTCCATTTGCTTTCATTCCCACGCAGCGTTCTCCTGTTCAGTTGACATGTAAATGTTGAAATGTTCAGCAAACTGCTGGTTAATTCCTTGAATATTAAGGCAAGTCCCCGAAAAATACATCATTCCTCAATCGATCTCGCGTCAGCTCCCCCATCCTTTACGTCTCTCCTATACATTGCAACAACCATTTCTTCATCCTCGCCAAGAGTATCGTCACCTTGGCTCATTCCTCTGCCAGGTCACAAGCTCCGCATGAAGCCAAGAGCCAGAGAACCAGTTGGGAGCAGCACACTTGTTTATAAAGCGAGAATTCATAATAAAGGAGACACTGAGTTTGAGAATTTACCATAATGTGGATGGTCCAGAGCATCATCCTTCTGTTTGGATTGCTGGATACAGTCATGGGGGAGTAGGGAATTCGAGGGCCGAAGGGCCTGTTCCGGTGCTGTACTTTCCTTTGTTCTTTGTATGTATGGGTGACATGGTGGCACAATGGTTAACACTGCTGCCTCACAGCGCCAGAGACCCGGGTTTGATCCCCGGTTTGGGTCACTGCCTGTGCGGAGTCTGCACGTTCTCCCCGTGTCTGCATGGGTTTCCTCCGGGTGCTCCGGTTTCCTCCCACGGATCAGAAGACGTGCTGTTTAGTTGCATTGATCATGCTAAATCCTCCCTCAGTGTACCCGAACAGGCGCCGGAGTGTGGCAACTAGGGGATTTTCACAGTAACTTCATTGCACTGTTAATGTGAGCCTACTTGTTACATGAATAAATAAGCTTTAGAAACTTGACCAGCGCTGTGTGAAAAGCAGAGAATGCCTGTCTTACACCATTGTATCAGTCACATTCTCAAAGGGGCCACACATTCAAAAGGAAATCCAAGCACCTCATGCTAAACAGTAACTTGTGGGCAGGAAATGCAGCCTTGGCACAGTCACCATCTCGTACCAGGACTACATTTATAATGAAATGAAATATGAGCTTTACTAAAAATTGTACATCTTTTACTGAAAACGAAACAGTCCAGTGACTAAGCTGGGGCATCAGACTCTGCTGCACAGATTGGCAACAGGGCTTCCCTCAGCACCCCTCGTGCTGATGTTGCTGTTATTGCTTTCATCAGACGGCATGGAACAAGTAACATCTGACTCGATAATTCATGGAAGCCGAAAGTACAGAACACAACTGCATTCTTTGTCAGAAAGGCACCTGGATTGAACTTTGCACCATCGGGTTAAAGCTACCTCACAGCGCCAGGGATCCTGGTCTGAATCTGACCTCGGGTCATTGTCTGTATGGAGACCGCACATTCTCCCCGTGTCTGCATGGGTTTCCTACGGGTGCTCCACTTTCCTCCCACAGTCCAAAGATGTGCAGGTTGGGTGCATTGGCTGTGCTAGAAATTGCCCGTTATTGTCAGGGGGACTATCAGGGTGGATGCGTGGGGTTACGGAAATAGGGCCTGGGTGGGTTTGTGGTCAGTACAGACTCATCATAAATTGTATCATAGAAACCCAACAGTGCGAAAGAGGCCATTCGGCCCATCGAGTCTGCACCAACAACAATCCCACCCAGGCCCTATCCCCATAACCCCACATAATTACCCCACCAACACCTCGAACCGACACATTCCGGGACACGAAGGGGAAATTTAGCCTATAATTCACCCCACTGACAGCCTGAATAAATTGCAATTATATTGTATCTTTAATGTAATGAAACAGACCGTAATGAAAAACATGAAACTTATTTCTGAACTGAATTTCTCATCACAATGAAACACTATTTTCATTGAAAATTGGGGATGAAGTGGAAATGATCGAGAGCTTCAGGTTTCTAGGTGTCCAGATCACCAACAACCTGCCCTGATCCCCCCACACCGATGCAAAGTTAAGAAAACCCACCGGTGCCTCTACTTTCTCAGGAGGCTAACGAAATTGACATGTCAGCTAAGACTCTCACCAACTTTTACAGATGCACCATAGAAAGCATTATTTCTGGTTGTATCACAGCTTGGTCTGGCTTCTGCTCTGTCCAAGGCTGCAAGAAACTATAAAGGGTTGTGAACGAAGCCTCGTCCATCACTCAAACCAGCCTCCCACCCATTGACTCTGTCTACACTTCCCACTGCCTCGGGAAAAGCAGCCGGCATAATCAAGGACCCCACACATCCCGGACATTCTCGCTTCCTCCTTCTTTCATCGGGAAAAAGATACAAAAGTCTGGTGTCACGTACCAACCGACTCAAGAACAGCTTCTTCCCTGCTGCCGTCAGACTTTTGAATGAACCTACCTTATATTCAGGTAGCCGCATAGAACACATAATATGTAATATATATATAATATAATACTTTATTATAATGTTAAGTTGATTCTTCTCTACACCCGAGCCATGACTGTAACACTACATTCTGCACTCTCTCCTTTCCTTCTCTATGAATTGTATGCTTTGTCCGTGTAGCGCGCAAGAAACAATGTTTTTCACTTTATACTAACACATGTGACAATAATAAATCAAATCAAATCCAATCATTGCTCCTTCTCAGCGCCAGCATTGCAGTGTGTTGTTTGTTTTCTCACCTGTAATTGATTACTCTAATAGGTTGCTCTGCCGAGTCTCAGGAGTGTTTCTGCTGTTTATTAAAGAGAAGACATTCAGTGTGAGACCTCAGTAAATGGCCATGGTTTATGCCATAGGCAGACACCATCGCTTCTCTCAGAAAGCACACTGATCCACTATCGGTCAAGCTGGAGCCAGTTACTATCCTATTCTCGCTGCCATTGGAGTTCCTGGTCGGTGATTGCAACCGATTAAAATATATTTATTCGTGTCACAAGCGGGCTTACATTAACACTACAATGAAGTTACTGTGAAAATCCCCGAGTCACCACACTCCGGTTCCTGTTCGGGAACACTGAGGGAAAATTTAGCATGGCCAATGCACCTAACCAACACGTCTTTCAGACTGTGGGAGGAAACCAGAGGAAACCCACGCAGACATGGGGAGAACATGCAGACTCCACACAGGCAGTGACACAAGCCGGGAACCGAACCCGGGTCCCTCGCTCTGTGAGGCAGCAGTGCTAACCACTCCATCACCGGTAGACCCTAAATAGATTGGACATAACGTCTGCTATGAGGAAGCTTCCTCCCACCACCTCCGAACTTTGGAGAGAGTGAAGTTGCTTCCCCGCAGCAGAATACCTGGGCTGGTGGAACGGCAGTGGTTCCCTCCTGACCAGAGGGACGGCTCACGGGACCACAGACCCGACCAGCGTCTATAGCTGCTGAGGTGTGATGAGGGGTTGCCAGCGATTCCTCGTTGCTGGAATATTATTGTTCAACTTTGTCAATCGGGGTATAAATTACAGAAACGTAGAGGTCATGATGGAGTTGTACAGAGCGTTGGTTTGGCCACAGCTGGAGCACTGTGTGCAGTTCTGGTCGACACATTATAGGAAGGATGTGATTGCACTGGAGGTGGTGCAGAGGAGATTCACCAGGATACTGCCTGGGATGGAACATTTAAGCTATGAAGAGAGGTTGGATAGGTTTGGTTTGTTTTCTCTGGAGCAGAGAAGACTGAGGGGTGACCTGATCGAGGTGTACAAGATTATGAAGGACATGGACAGGGTGGAGAGAGAGCAGCTGTTCCCCTGAGCTAAAGGGTCAGTTACGAGGAGGCAAAATGTAAAAATGAGGTGTGGGGGATTTAGGTGGTATATTATGGACAGTCTTATTAAAATTCCAGTTGGTGAGAATAGTCTTAAAAGCACTTTCATAGATAGAACATAGAACAGTACAGCACAGAACAGGCCCTTCGGCCCACAATGTTGTGCCGAGCTTTATCTGAAACCAAGATCATAGAATCATAGAATCCCTACAGTGCAGAAGGAGGTTATTTGGCCCATCGAGTCCGCACTGACCACATTCCCACCCAGGCCCTATCCCCATAACCCCACATATTTACCCTGCTACCCCCCTGCTAATTTCTTGTCAATTATCTCTTACAGATGTTGATCGATCAAATTCCAGAAATAATACTCAAGGCAAAACTGCTATCACAATATTCAAGGCAAACCACATGAATTCTGACACTCTTCCACTGCACTGTGGAAAGCCAAAATATTCAGAAACAGGGGTGTATTTTGAAACATAAATCTTTCTTGGTTTCTGGATGGACTCTTCAAGTTTTACAACTTCACTCAGCAGAGTGCTAGTCACAGAATATCTCGTCACACGGCCTATATCGAGTCACAGAGCAATACAGCATGGAAACAGGTCCTTCGGCCCAAACAGTCCATGCTGACCATGGTGCCATCCCAGTTGGTCCCAATTGCCCGCGTTCGGTCCTTATCCCTCTAATCCTTCCCCTCTATCCAAATGCTTTTTAAATGTTGCTATTGAACTTGCCTCAACCACTTTCTCTGGCAGCTCATTCCATACACACACCACCCTCCGTTTGAAGAAGTTGCCCCTCAGTTCCCTTTGAAATCTTTCCCCTCTCACCTCTATATATAATCATATAACTCAGCTCAGTGACTTTCCTTACATATCCTCCTTCCCTCCCATCCCCCATTTCATTGTCTCTCGCACCTCTTTCAACTCCACTGTTCCAAGATATTAAGATAGTCCACGTTCGATCAGGAATGGCTGCCTCCCACTTCGGGTAAAACAAAATGTACTAAGGTCCCCTCATTACTGATGAAACCTTTCCAAGTGATAAGAATCTTTATCTATGATTCTATGAAAATCCCACAGAGTATCTGGAATATTGTGTCCAGTTTTGGTCTCTTTATTTGAGGAAGGATGTTGCTGCATTGGAGGCAGTTCAGAGGAGGTTCACCAGATTGATTCTGGGGGTGAGAGGATTGACGTATGAGGAGAGATTAATCACTTTGGGCTTGTACTCACTGGAGTTCAGAGGGATGAGAGGGGATCTGATGGAGGTATATAAAATTTTAAAAGGAATTGATAAAGTAACTGTAGACCAAATGTTTCCTCTTATGGGGCAATCTCGAACAAGAGGTCACAGGGTACAGGTTGAGAGGCGATAGATTTAAAACTGAGATGAGGAGGAACTACTTCTCGCAGAGCGTGGTGAGTTTGTGGAACTCGCTGCCCCAGAGCGCGGGGGAGTCTGAATCATTGAATGGTTTCAGGAAGGAGATGGATATATTTCTAATAAAAAAAGGATGAGGGGGATATGGGGAACAGGTGGGGAGGTGGATTTGAGACCAGGGAGAGATCAGCCATGATCTGATTGAATGACGGATCAGGCTCGAAGGGCTGAATTTGCCGACTTCTGCTCTTAATTCCTATGTTCCTATGTTATCGAGTCATTGAGGTTTACAGCATGGAAACAGGCCCTTCGGCCCAACATGTCCGTGCCGCCCAGTTTTTACCTTTAAGCTCGTCCCAATTGCCCACATTTGGCCCATGTCTCTCTATACCCATCGTACCCATGGAACTGACTAAACGCTTTTTAAAATACTAAATTGTACCCCCCTCTCCTACTGCCTCTGGCAGCTTGTTCCAGACATTCACCACACTCTATGTGAAAGAATGCCCCCTCTGCACCCTTCTGAATCTTTATTTTGAGGATTCTGTATTCTGCATCTGTTTTCACAGTGGAACATGTCATTTCCATAGCAGGAATAGAGGATAACCAATGGACTTACTCATAAGAGCAAGGAGCTCTCAATATCTGGAGTGGAAGTATAAGTATAAGTCGAGGGATTTAAACCATATAACATCGCCAAAACTTAAAGCCGACTTTAGTGCTCTGAAATAGATAACTGCTGATAGAGTAAATGTGCTGTTTTTATTAGTGTCACAAGTAGGCTTACATTAACACTGCAATGTAGTTACTGTGAAAATCCCCTAGTCCCCACACTCCAGTGCCTGTTTGGGTACACAGAGGGAGAATTTAACATGGCCAATGCACCTAACCAGCACGTCTTTCAGACTGTGGGAGAAAACGGGGGCACCCGGAGGAAACCCATGCAGACACGGAGAGAACATGCAGACTCCGCACAGACAGTGATCCAAGCCAGGAATCGAACCCGGGTCCCTGGCACTGTGAGGCAGCAGTGCTAACCACTGTACCACCGTGCTGCCCATTTCAGTACACCACTCAAAGAACAAAGAACAGTACAGCACAGGAACAGGCCCTTCGGCCCTCCAAGCCTGCGCCGATCATAATGCCTGCCTAAATTAAAACCGTATGCACTTACAGAATCCGTATCCTTCCATTCCCATTCTATTCATGTATTCATCGAGATGCCCCTTAAATGCCGCTCTCGTACCTGCTCCCACCACCTCCTCGGGCAGCGCGTTCCAGCCATTCACCACCCTCTGTGTAAAAAACTTGCCTCACAGATCTCCTCTGATCTTTTCCCCACGCACCTTTAACCTATGTCCCCTAGTACTTGACGTTTCTACCCTAGGAAAGAGCCTCTGACTATCCACTCTGTCTATGCCACTCTTGGACAAGTTGTGGAGACAATATTTACAAATCACTGCAGCCTGTAGGGATATTGAACTCACATCATTGGTAGTATACTGAATCACACCCTTGTCATGTAGGCAAGTGAGTTAACCGCCCTACACGATGGGGCCAGTTGATGTCATAGATTTGGATTACAACAATCCCATAGCATGCAGCACAAAGAGTCGAGGTGTCCGATTGTGGCTCAGGTTGTCAGCCTGGATTGGATAGATAATTCGTCAGCAGGCACGGAACAGTGAGTCGGGATACTGAAGCACATTCAGGCTGGTTGGCTGTAACTTATGAAATATTGCAAAAATTTGTATTGGGGATGTAGCTGTTTATGTTTTTTTATTATTTGTTCGTGGTACATGGGCGTCGCTGGCTGGGCCAACATTTATTGCCCATCCCTACTTGCTCGAGGGCAGTTGAGAGTCCACCACATTGCTGCGGCTCTGGAGTCACATGTGAGCCAGACCGGGTCCGCACGGCAGATTTCCTTCCCTGAAGGACATTCGTGAACCAGATGGGCTTTTCCGACAGTCGACAATGGTTTCATGGGCATCAGTAGATTCTTAATTCCAGATATTTTTTATTGCATTCCAATTCCATCGCCTGTCGTGGCGGGATTCGAACCCGGGTCCCTGGAACATTAGCTGAGTTTCTGGATTAATAGTCTGGCGATAATACCACTGGGCCAATATATGTCAACAAAATAACTGAAGATGCTGGGAGTAAGCTACCAGATTTCCAATATGATTCTAAACTAATTGTGAATTAAAGCTATGAGGAGGATTCAAAGGGGCTGCACAGAGATAGAGACAAAATAACAGAATGGGGAACAAGTTGGCAGATGGAGGAATAAATTAAATTATTTAATTTTGTGATGATTTGTTTTGATTTGATTTTATTCTTGTCACATGCATTAGTATACAGTGAAAGGTATTGTTTCTTGCACGCTATACAGACAATGCATATTGCACAGTGGTGAGCAGCACAATGGCATGGTGGTTAGCACTGCTGCATCACAGCTCCAGAGAACTGGGTTTGATTCCCGGCTTGGGCCACTGTCTGTGTGGAGTTTTCACATTCTCCCCGTGTCTGCGTGGGTTTCCTCCGGATCTGGTTTCCTCCCAAAATCCAAAGGTGTGCGGGTTAGGTGCATTGGCAATGATAAATTGCCCCTTAGTGTCCTGGGATATGTAGGTTAGAGGGATTAGCAGGGTAAATATTTGGGACTATGGGGATAGGACCCGGGTGGGATTGTTGTCAATGCAGACTCGATGGGCCGAATGGCCTCTTTCTTCACTGTCGGGTTTCTATGATTCCAGGGAAAGGAGAGGGTGCTGAATGTTACAGTCATATCTAGGATGGAGAGAAAGGTCAACTTAATGCGGGGTAGGTCCATTCAAAAGTCTGATGGCAGCAAGGAAGAGGCTGTTCTTGAGTTGGTTGGTACATGACCTCAGACGGAGGTCACCTGATGGAAGAAGGTGGGAGGGAGAATGCCCGGCGTGTGTGGGGTCCTTGATTATGCCGGCTGCTTTTCCGAGGCAGCGGGAAGTGTAGACAGAGTCACAGAGTCAATGGATGGGAGGTGTGGATAGAGATGCGCAAAGAGACATATTTAGAATGTACATCTCTGTGAATGGAAAAGTACTGAAGGACCACAATCGATATGTCGATATATTATCCTGTGAATAGGGAGTCACTGAAATTCTGTATCTCGAGTGTAGATGTTTTCCTGTAGGTGGAGAGGCTGTTAGGGTGCAGGGCACTAATCAAGAAAGGTTGTCTTTAATAAAAATGTTAGTTTAAAAGTTTATTTATTAGTGTCACAAGTGGGCTTACATTAACATTGCAATGAAATTCCTGTGACATCTTAGCGTTCAACTGAACTCAACCGTCCAACCTGCTTTGAGCTCAGCTCAAGTCATGCCATGGAATGTAAAGCTGTATAAACTCGATCCGCTTGAAGCCAATGCAAAAACAGAACTGAACCACTGGATTCCATTCAACCCAAAATAATGCAACATTTAACAAGGCAAAACCATCCTGTGGTCACTGGGATTTACTGGATGGTTTCAGAATGAGAAATGAGAAGGGAGCCTGACGGACAAAGCATCGTCATGAATAACTCCCGTGCTATGTTTTTTTAGCTCCCATGTTTCACAGAATGGCGATGTTTAAAATGAGAAGGAATGTCTTTTTTTATTCCGCACGACATTATAAATAAGAGATTTTTCGGCCAGATTCCCCCGTTAAAACAGCAATGTCATGATGCTAATTTGCTGTCAGCTCAATGATGTGATGCACAGTGCAATGTTTCAGGAATGAATCTTCTGTTTTCTGTTGAGGAACTAGTATACCTTACAATGAGGCTGCTTGAAATATTCAAATCCTGAAATAAAATGCATTTTCCACGACGGTTTGGCTCATTGTTCTTCAAAGACTTTTACAAAAAGAAGTTTCAACAAATGCCGGAGGTCGAATGTCTCCTTAAGATTTTAAAAATGTTGACAGTTTACAATCGCACTCTGGTCTTCATTTCTCAGAAGGTGATGCTGCTCTAGTTGCTTCATGTGATATTCAGCTGCAATGAAGCTCGCAGGAAGTGAGTTGATGTCCTCTACAATGATATCTTCGGTGTTACTGCTTATGCAACGACTGGATTGATGTGACATCAAGTGCTGAAGCAGATTCTAAGCGGAAACAACAACCACGCCCCGAAAGACCAGCCAGGAAAGAACGTGTTTGTCTGGGGAGGAAAACAGAAATAATGTTTCAAATTCACTCCTGTGTTAAACATCAAATCACAGAATCCCTGGTGTGCAGAAGGAGGCTATTCGGCCCATCAACTCTGCACCGACCACAATCCCACCCAGGCCCTATTCCCATAACCCCACATATCCCTGCTAATTCTCCTGACACTAGGGTCAATTTAGCATGGCCAATCAACCTAACCCACACATCTTTGGACTGTGGGAGGAAACCGGAGCACCCGGAGGAAACCCACGCAGACACAGGGAGAATGTGCAAACTCCACACAGTCAGTGACGCGAGACCAGAATTAAAACCGGGTCCCTGGTGCTGTGAAGCAGCAGTGCTAACCACTGTGCCACCGTGGCGCCCCAGATAGTCCACATCTTTTCCCGAAGGTATGGGACTCCAAAAGTAGAGGACATAGCTTTAAGGTGAGAGGGGAGAGATGCAAAAAGGCCCAGAGGGACAATTTTGTCACACAGAGGGCGGTGAATGTCTGGAAGAAGCTGCCAGAGGCAGTAGCAGAGGCGGATACAATTTTGTCTTTTAAGAAGCATTTAGACAGTTACATGGGTAAGATGGGTATAGAGGGATATGGGCCAAATGCAGGTAATTGGGAGTAGCTAAGTGGTTAAAAAAAGGTGGCATGGACCAGTTGGGCTGAAGGGCCTGTTTCCATGCTGTAAACCTCTCTGACTCTATGACATGGGGGACAACAGTCAGACTCCGCACAGACAGTAACCAAAGCCGGGAAGCGAACCCTGGTCTCTGACGCTGTGAGGGAGCAGCACTAACCACTGTGTCACCTAGTCTCAGACTATCTGATCTTATTATTGTTGGGTAAACAAATATAGAGAGAGAGAATTAATGATATGAATTAAAAGAGTTTCCACAGCTGGAATCGTGGTCTGTGTGGATGAGCAATCCAAATTAAGATGATTTGCAGAGATACAATTTAAAAGTCACTTTGTTATATGACTGCATCATATAACCACGGTTTTGCAAATTATGAGTCTGTGTGAATTATGGAAAAAGCTATTCGATTTCCCATTCATCTAGTTTTCTTGTCGAATTACCTTTCTTTTTACTGAGTTACCTTTTAGATCAACACTAAATCTCAGATCCCGGCAACAAGAAGGTCATTTATTCTTGTTTTCTTTTGAATATTAATGTCTCAAACGGATAAGTAGCGACCGTTTGGTAAATAAGACAACTGCAAATGACTTGCTGGGACTGAAAGGGCTTCACAAAATTGATGTGAGCTTAATTTTCAGCTTATCTGGATTTGATTTGACTTATTATTGTCACATTTATTAATATATAATGAAAAGTATTGTTTCTTGCGCGCGAAACAGACAAAACATAGAGAAGGAAAGGAGAGAGTGCAGAATGTAGTGTCACAGTCATAGCTCGGGTGCAGAGAAAGATCAACTAAATGTCAGGTAAGTCAATTCAAAAGTCTGACGGCAGCAGAGAAGAAGCTGTTCTTTCGTCGATTGGTACGTGACCTCAGATTTTTGTACCTTTTTCCCGAAGAAAGAAGGTGGAAGAGAGAATGTCCCGGGTACGTGGGGTCCTTAATAATGCTGGATGCGTTGCCGAGACAGCGGGAAGTATAGACAGAGTCAATGGATGCAAGGCTGGTTTGCGTGATGGATTGGGCTACATTCAAAACCTTTTGTAGTTCCTTACAGTCTTGGGCAGAGCAGGAGACATACCAAGCTGTGACCCAACCAGAAAGAATGCATCTGTAAAAGTTACTGAGATTCGTTGCTGACATGCCAAATTTCCTCAGTCTTCTGAGAAAGTAAGAGGCGTTGGTGGGCTTTCTGAACTATAGTGTCGGCATGTGGGGATCAGGACAGGTTGTTGGTGTTCTAGACACTAAAAACTTGAAGTTCTCGACCCTTTCTTCTTCGTCCCCATTGATGTAGACAGGGGCATGTTCTCCTTTACGCTTCCTGAAGTCGATGACAATCTCCTTCAGTTTGCTGACATTGAGGGAGGGATTACTGTGGCTGCACCAGTTCACCAGATTCCCTATCTCATTCCTGTACTCTGTCTCGTCATCGTTTGAGATAAGTTTATTTATTAGTGTCACATGTCGGCTTACATTAGCACAGCAATGACGTTGTGAAAATCCCATAGTCGCCACACTCCGGCACCTGTTCGAGTACAAAGAACAAAGATCAGTACAGCACAGGAAACAGGCCCTTCGGCCCTCCAAGCCTGTGCCGCTCCTTGGTCCAACTAGACCATTCGTTTGTATCCCTCCATTCCCAGACTGCTCATGTGACTATCCAGGTAAGTCTTAAACGATGCCAGCGTGTCTGCCTCCACCACCCTACTTGGCAGCGCATTCCAGGCCCCCACCACCCTCTGTGTAAAAAACGTCCCTCTGATGTCTGAGTTATACCTCGCCGCTCTCACCTTGAGCCCGTGACCACTCGTGATCGTCACCTCCGACCTGGGAAAAAGCTTCCCACTGTTCACTCTATCTATATCCTTCATAATTTTGTACACCTCTATTAGGTCTCCCCTCATTCTCCGTCTTTCCAGGGAGAACAAGCCCAGCTTACCAAATCTCCCCTCATATCTAAGACCCTCCCTACCAGGCAACATCCTGGCAAACCTTCTCTGCACTCTCTTTAAAGCCTCCACGTAGAAATCATAGAAATCATAGAAACCCTACAGTGCAGAAGGAGGCCATTCGGCCCATCGAGTCTGCACCGACCACAATCCCACCCAGGCCCTACCCTCACATATTTTACCTGCTAATCCCTCTAACCTACGCATCCCAGGACTCTAAGGGGCAATTTCTTTACCCTGGCCAATCAACCTAACCCGCACATCTTTGGACTGTGGGAGGAAACCAGAGCACCCGGAGGAAACCCACGCAGACACGAGGAGAATGTGCAAACTCCACACAGACAGTGACCCGAGCCGGGAATCGAACCCAGGACCCTGGAGCTGTGAAACAGCAGTGCTAACCACTGTGCTACCGTGCCGCCCCAGTAGTGTGGCGACCAGAAATGGATGCAATATTCCAAATGTGGACTAACCAGCGTTCTGTACAACTGCCACATCAGACTCCAGCTTTTATACTCTATACCCCGTCCTATCAAGGAAAGCATACCATATTCCTTCTTCACCACCTTCTCCACCTCTACTGCCGCCTTCAAGGATTTATGGACTTGCACACCGAGGTCCCTCTGTGTTTATATACTCTTGATGGCTCTGCCATTTATTGTATACGTCCCCCCTACATTTGTTCTTCCACTGAGGGACAATTTTGCATGGCCAATACATCTAACCAGCACGTCGGTCGGACTGTGGGAGGAAACCAGAGCACCCGGAGGAAACCAATGGAGACACAGACATGGGGACAACGCGGCACAGTGGCACAGTGGTTAGCAGTGCCGTCTCACAGCGCCAGGGACCCGTCTTCAATTCCAGCCTTGGGTCACTCTCTCTGCGGAGTCTGCATGTTCTCCCCCTGTCTGTATGGGTTTCCTCCGGGTGTTCCGCTTTCCTCCCACACGCCAAAGATGTCTGGGTTACGTGGATTGGCCACGCTACATTACCCCTGAGTGTCAGGAGGACTAGCAGAATAGATATGTGGGGTTGCGGGGACAGGGTCTGTGTGGGATTGTGGTCGGTGCAGATGTGATGGGCTGCATGGCCTCCTTCTGCTGTATAGGGATTCTATGACTATTCTATATCAACATGCAGATTCAGCACAGACACTGACCCAAGCCATGAATCAAACCCAGGTCCCTGGCGCTGTGATGCAGCAGTGCTAACCACTCTGGGATAGCAGCATTTGATCCACAGTTTGTGATAAATCTTTTAGAATGTGATTTATCGTTTACTGTATCAGACAGGTTCTGATTACATTGCAAGGTCTCAAGCGCCAGTGAATGACTGGACCATACGGTGACACAATGGTTAGCACTACTGCCTCACAGCGCAGGAACCCGGGTTCAATTCCCAACTTGGGTCACTGTCTGTGTGATGTCTGCACGTTCTCCCCGTGTCTGCGTGGGTTTCCTCCGGGTGCCCCAGCTTCCTCCCACACTCCAAAGATGTGCGGGTTAGGTGGATTGGCCATGCCTAAATTCCCCCTCAGTGCCAGGGGGCACTAGCAAGGGTAAAGAGGGATTACCGGCATGGGGGCTGGGTGGGTTTGTGGTCAGTGCAGGCGTGAAGGGCCGAATAGACACCTTCTGCACTGCAATCGGCACGTCTTTCATACTGTGGGAGGAAACCGGAGCACCCGGACAAAACACACGCTGATATGGGGGAGAACATGCAAACTCCACACAGTGACCCAAGCCGGGAATCGAACCTGGATCCCTGGCGCTGTGAGGTAGCAGTGCTGACCACTGTGCTGCCCCAATGAAGTCCCCAGTGATTTTGCACTCTATGTTTCAAATATTCCCAAGCTTGAAACAGACTTAGTGAATTATTTTAGCGCTTCATCAATCACCTCACGAATTTATTGGTGGAGATGAATGGCAAAAAGTTCAATGAAGTTTGTTATCCTCACTGTAATATTTAGGGACATATCCTGATACAGAACAAAGAGATTTATGTTAAAGTTTGCAGGAAATGATGTTGAAACGAACAATATTTGTGCATTGAGAGGCGTTCAGGTCTTCACATGTAAATATTAACTTTGGTCTTAAAAGAAAACATGTACCCGGATCATTCCAATGCAGATAAGATGCTCTGTCAGAGAGTCGGTGCAGACTCGATGGGCCGTAGGGCCTCCTTCTGCACTGCCGTGGGTTCGATGGTTCACGGGAATGCTGTGATCTTGGAATTCAGCATGTATAATGCACTCTTTATGATACATCTCTTAGATTGTGACTCGCTTTTGCTAAGTGAATATGTGCTGGTCACATTGTAGTCTTTTCACACTCCAGTACCAGTCAATTAAAGGAAACTGAGTAGTTTACAGAGATTATGATGCCGTTTATATTTCTTCACTGTCTGTCTGAATGTTGGATAATAAATATTGTGTAATCAGTATTGTGAAAGCAATGTTGTGAAATTAATATTGTGCAATAAATACTGTACAATCAGAATTGTGTAATCAATATTGTGTAATCAATATTGTGGAATCAATATTGTGCAATCAATACTGTGTAATCAGTATCGTGTATTCAATATTGTGTAATCAATATTCTGAATATTCCGGGGTACATTTTTTTAGGCGAGACAGAGGAGGGACCAAAAGAGGTGGGGGAGTAGCAGTATTAGTTAGAGAGCATATTACAGCGGTGCAGAGGGAGGACAATTCAGAGGGGTCGTGTAACGAGTCACTGTGGGTGGAGCTCAGAAACAGGAAGGGAGCTGTCTCTATGTTGGGGGAATACTACAGGCCCCCCAACAGCCGAAGGGAAGTGGAAGAAGGGATATGTCAGGAGATAATTGATAGGTGCAGAAAAAATAGGGTTGTTGTAGGGGAGACTTCAATTTCCCTGGTATAGACTGGAAATCGCGTAGGGCTGGGAGTCTGAATGGGGAGGAATTTGTAAAATGTGTACAGGAAGGTTCTTTGGAACAATATGTAGATAGCCCGACTAGAGCGGGGTCTATACTTGCCTAGTACTGGGGAATGAGCCCGGTCATGTCTTCAAAGTTTCGGTAGGGGAACATGTGGCAAATAGTGACCACAATTCTGTTAGCTTTAGGATAGTGATGGAAAATGATGAGTGGTGTCCCAAGGGTAAGGTGTTGGATTGGGGGAAGGCTAACTTAAGTGGGATTAGGCTGAAATTGGCAGTTGTTGATTGTGGGAAGCTGTTTGAGGGTAAATCCACATCTGGCATGTGGGAGTCTTTTAAGGAACTGTTGTTAGGGCTGCAGGATAGGCATGTGCCTGTAAAAAAGGATAGGAAGGGTAGGTTTCGAGAACTGTGGATAACCAGGGAAATTGAGGTGTTGGTGAAAAAGAAAAGGTCCAGGCAGCTAAAAACAGAGGGAGCTCTGGAGGAGTACAAAGAAAGTAGGAAAGAACTCAAACGGGGAATTAGAAGGGCAAAAAGGGGTCACGAAATGTCCTTGGCAGACAGGATTAAGGAGAATCTCAAGGCATTTTATTCATATGTTAGGAACAAAAGGGTTGTCAGGGAAAAAATCGGACCT
Source organism: Mustelus asterias (assembly GCF_964213995.1). NCBI lineage: Eukaryota > Metazoa > Chordata > Chondrichthyes > Carcharhiniformes > Triakidae > Mustelus > Mustelus asterias. The sequence goes on along the minus strand of NW_027590098.1, from coordinate 333,862 downwards.
CCCAGGGACAAACGTGGGGAATTATGCTTGGAGCCCAAAGAAGGAGGGGAGATCCTAAATGAATACTTTGCATCGGTATTCACAAAGGAGAGGGATGTGTTGACTGGGAGTGTCTCGGGGGGGGGGAGTTTTGACCCGTTAGAGAAAATCTCCATTACAAGGGAGGAATATAAAGACTGACAAATACCCAGGGCCTGATGGGATCTATCCAAGGCTGTTCAGGGAGACGAGAGATGAAATCCCTGGGCCTCTGACGCAAATCTTTGTCTCGTCACTGGACACAGGTGAGGTCCCAGAGGATTGGAGGATAGCTAATGTGGTCCCGTTATTTAAGAAGGGTCGGAAGGATAACCCGGGAAATTATAGGCCGGTGAGCTTGACGTCCGTGGTTGGGAAGTTGTTGGAGAGGATTCTTAGAGATAGAATGTATGCGCATTTAGAAAGGAATAAACTCATTAACAATAGTCAGCTTGGTTTTGTGAGAGGGAGGTCATGCCTCACTAACCTGGTGGAGTTTTTTGAAGAAGTGATTAGAATGGTTGACGAAGGAAGGGCCGTGGATGTCGTCGATATGGACTTTAGTAAAGCGTTTGACAAAGTCCCTCATGGTAGGTTGGTGCAAGAGATTGGATCTCATGGGATAAAGGTGGAGGTGGCCAGATGGGTGAAGAGCTTGCTTGGTCACAGAAGACAGAGGGTGGTAGTGGAAGGGTCTTTTTCCGGCTGGATACCTGTGACTAGTGGTGTTCATGATGTGGAGCTGCTGGCGTTGGACTGGGGTGAACACAGTAAGAAATCTCACAACACCAGGTTAAAGTCCAACAGGTTAATTTGGTAGCAAATAGCATATGCTTTCGGAGCGCTGCTCCTTCGTCAGATGGAGTGGAAATGTACACTCAAACAGTGCAGAGAGACACAAAATCAAGTTGCAGAATACTGATTAAAATGCGAATCCCTCGAGCCAGCCAGGTCTTGAAGGTACAGACAATGTGGGTGGAGGGAGCATGAAACACAGGTTAAAGAGATGTGTATTGTCTCCAGACAGAACAGCTAGTGAGATTCTGCAAGTCCAGGCGGCAAGCTGTGGGGGTTACAGCTTGGTATTTTACACAGAGTGTGGTGGGAGCCTGGAATGCGCTGCCGGGCAAGGTGGTGGGGGCGGATACACTGGGGACGATTAAGACTTATCTGGTTAGCCACATGAACGGAATGGGCATGGAGGGATACAAAATGGTCTGGTTTGGACCAGGGAGCGGCACGGACTTGGAGGGCCGAAGTGCCTGTTCCTGTTGTGTATTGTTCTTTGTTCTTTGTAATATTGTGTAATGAATGTTGTGCAATCATTACTGTGTAATCAATTTTGTTTAATCAATATTGTGTAACAATATTGTGTAATCAATACTGTGTAATCAGTGTTGTGTAATCAATATTGTGTAATCAATATTGTGTAATCATTATTGTGTAATCAATATTGTGTAATCAATATTGTGAATTGAAGGTATTTGACCCAGATTATTTTAACGTGCGTCACTGAACACAGTACTTTAATTTCACAGCAAAGTTCCTTTTCTGACTGTCGATTCTGGGCAGTGGTTCGAGAATCGCCATTTTGTTATGAAATAAGGGACCTTCTGTTTCCACTGTCTGTTTACTTTGGGAGGTATAACTTTATCAAAAACAGAAAATACTGGAAAATCTCAGCAGGTTTGACAGCATCTGTGAATCATAGAATCCCGACAGTGCAGAAGGAGGCCATTCGGCCCATCGAGCCTACACCGACAACAATCCCACCCAGGCCCTATCCCCGTAACCCCACATATTTACCCTGCTAGTCCCCCTGACACTAAGTGGGGATTTAACATGGTCGATCCACCTAACCTGCAGATCTTTGGACTGCGGAAGGAAACCGGAGCCCCGGAGGAAACCCACACAGACACAGAGGGAATGTGCAAACTCCACACAGACAGAAGAGAGAATAGAGACAACGCTTTGAGTCTGACGAAGGGTCATCCAGGGTTGAAACATTTGCTCTATTCTCTCCCCACAGATGCTGTCGGACCTGCTGAGTTTTTCCAGCATTTCCTGTTTTTATTTCAGGTTCCAGCATCTACGGTATTTTGCTTTTATCTGACTCTTCATCAAAGATGGCACCGTTTACAGATTAAAGTTTATTTATTGGTCACAAGTAGGCTTATATTAACTCGGCAATTAAGTTAATTGTGTTGAAAAGTCACTTATTGCAAACGAGCTGCCAGAGGCAGTAGTGGAGGGGGTACAAATTTGCCTTTCAAAAAGCATTTAGACAGTTACATGGATAAGATGGGCTGCACAGTGGCACAGTGGTTAGCACTGCTGCCTCACAGCGGCAGGGACCCGGGTTCAATTCCTGCCTCAGGTCTCTGACTGTGTGGAGTCTGCACATTCTCCCCATGTCTGCGTGGGTTTCCTCCGGGCGTTCCAGTTCCCTTCCACAGTCCAAAGGTGAGCAGGTTAGGTTGATTGGCCATAGTAAATTGCCCCTTAGTGTCAGGTGGACTAGCATGATAAATGCGTGGGGTTACACGGATAGGGTCTGGGTGGGATTGTGATTGGTGCAGACACGATGGGCCATATGGCATCCTTCTGCACATTAGGGATTCTATGATTTCTATGGGTATAAAGGGATATGGGCCAAATGCGGGCAATTGGGACTCGCTTATTGGTGAAAACTGGGATGTGTGGACAAGTTGGGGCAAAGGGCGTGTTTCCATGCTGCAAATCTCTCTGAATCGACTGTGAAAATCCCCAAGTCGCCACACTCCGGCACCTGTTCTCATGTACTCAGGGAGAATTTAGCATGGCCAATGCACCTGACCAGCATGTCTTTGGACACTTAGGGAGAATTTTGCATGGCCAATGCACCTGACCAGCATGTCTTTGGACACTTAGGGAGAATTTAGCATGGCCAATGCACCTGACCAGCATGTCTTTGGACACTTAGGGAGAATTTAGCATGGCCAATGCACCTGACCAGCATGTCTTTGGACACTAAGGGGCAATTTAGCATGGCCAATGCACCTGACCAGCATGTCTTTGGACACTAAGGAGCAATTTAGCATGGCCAATGCACCTGACCAGCATGTCTTTGGACACTAAGGAGCAATTTAGCATGGCCAATCCCCCTCTCCTGTACACCTCTGTACACTAAGGGCCCGATTTTACCATTTTGATTCCAAGCGCTGAATCTGGACGCAATTCAGATCTGACTTGGAAATCTGTTCTCCGGGGGCCCCATACGCACTTACCCTGGAAAATACATTGTGAGTCTGAATCGCTCTGTGGGCGGGGCTTCTCGCTCTCGAAACGCTGCAACTCCGATCGGAGCTCTGAACTGCGCGTGCGCAGTGAGAAATACATCTGAAATGGGCGCCCCTGTCACATCGCTCCCGGGCAGCAACAAGCGGATAAAGTGACCTGGGAGCGAAAAGTGGGAGTGATGGCCCCCACAGACATCGCCCCACCCCACAACATAACTGTCCCCCTTTACACCCACCTCCCCCACTACCCAGACCGATCACGACCCCTTAACCCCCCCCCACCGATCACCCGCAGAATGGCAACGGCAACCCTCTCACCCCTGCCCCCTTCACAAGAGAATTATCTGATCCACCTCCCTCCTCTCCCCCCATGACCAGAGAATGACCTGATCCACCTCCGGCCTCCTGCACCTCCCTCTCCCCCCACCACTGATCTGAGTCAGAGAGCCTCCAGAAGCTCTGATCTTACCTCCTCAGAGCTGGACTGCCCGAAACAGACCTTTGCCGAGCACATCTGTTCCGCGCCGAATCTGGACGGGCGAACGCGATGGTAAGGGGGGAAATGCAGGTAAGATTGGGCATCCAGCTCATTAAGTCAATTTAAATGCATCACCCATTTCGGGCGCAGTTCGGATCGCGGCCATTTTCGGGCCTTGGTAAAGTGGACATCTGCACGGATTGTACTAATCGCCTCACACCTGACTTTGCCACGTTTTCGCACCGTTAAGGCAATTTAACATGGCCAATCAACCGATCCTCCATATCTTTGGACACTAAGGGGCAAGTTAGCATGGTTAATCCACCTATCCTTCTCATCTTTGGACACGACACAACCTGCTGTTCTGAGGCTTTATCCCGCTGGCAAATCAGACCATGAGGCCCTTAGTGTGGTGTAACATAACCGATGTGTCGTGCCAAAATCAGTATTGTTCATTCTCAGTGTGTGGGCATTGCTGACTTTAGTGTCCATCCTTGGACATTCATCGTTGGAGCTTTCTTACAACCACAGGGCTTACTCAGTCACTTCAGAGGACAGTTGAGTCAACCACATTGGTGTGGGGCTGGAGTCACGTAGAGTTAAGCCTGGGTAAGGACCTCTCCCGAAGTACATCAGTGAACTGGTCAGGTTTTTACAACAACCCATCAACTTCACCGTTATTTTCACTGACTTATTTCCAGATTTTACAAACTGAATTCAAATGTTTAAACCCCCGTTCTCTGGCCCAGCTCAACACGAAGGTGCCCTAAAATCCTCTTATTCTGCTCACACTCTGTACCCCCAACATTAATAAATCTTGATATTCAGAAATAGATTGATCCTTCGTGGGGTGTCACAGCGCCAGGGACCTGGGTTCGATTCCTGCCCTCGGGTCACTGTTTGTGTGGAGTTTGCACGTTCTCCCCCCGTGTCTGCGTGGGTTTCCTCCGGGTGCTCCGGTTTCCTCCCACACTCCAAAGATATGCAGGTTAGGTGGATTGGCCATCCTAAATTGCCCCTTAGTGTCAGGGAGACTAGCTAGGGTAAATGCATGGGGTGACAGGGACAGGGCCTGGATGGGATTGTGGCTGGTGCAGACTCGATGGGCTGAATGGCCTCCTTCTGCACTAGAATTCTATGATTCATTGTGGCATGCGTGCTAAATTCAGCATGACCAATTCACCTAACCTGCAAATCTTTGGACAGTAAGGGGCAATGTAGAATGGCCAATCCACCTAACCCGCACATCTGTGGACACTAAGGGGCAATGTAGAATGGCCAGTCCACCAATCCAGTACATCTGTGGACACTAAGGGGCAATGTAGAATGGCTAATCCACCTAACCCGCACATCTGTGGACACTAAGGGGCAATATCGAATGGCCAATCCACCAAACCAGTACATCTGTGGACACTGAGGACACTTTAACATTGCCAATCCACCTAACAGCACGTTTTTCAGACTGTGGGAGGAAACCGGAGCAGCCGGAGGAAACCCATGCAGACATGGGGAGAACATGCAGACTCTGCACAGACAGTGACCCAAGCCGGGAATCAAACCTGTGTCCCTGGTGCTGTGAGGCAGCATAGCTAATCCAATTAGCCAGGCAGCAGGTTATATTAGTCTTCGCATTCTGCAATGTGATCGGATTCATTGAACTGTCATGATTTTTTCACTGTCTGTTTAAATTTCCAAGGATTATCACATTAAAAGCATCTTAGGGAAATGTCTGAGTGAATAACCCATCGCCCCCAAGACTGTTTTGGAGGAGTTGATAACAGGAACTGAACTGAAGGATGTTTTTCTTACCATAAAAGTCAGATCCATAACCTGATGTGAAGAAGACAGATTTATGTTAAATCTTGGATAAAATTATTTCAAAATCAACATGCTTAAAGATATTTATGCCTTAAGAACAAAGAAAAGTGCTGCAGAGGAACAGACCCTTCGATGTTCACTCTCCCATGTATCTCTTGGAATGGGATTGTTTTTGCTGTGTAAACAAGAGCTGATTGTATCGGGAGGTTGAACACTCAAGCATCAGTCAATAAGTATAATGGTTATTTATTCGTGTCACAAGTAGGCTTACATCAACACTGCAATGAAGTTACTGTGAAAATCCCCCAGTTGCTACACTCCGGCGCCTGTTTGGTTAACACTGAGGGAGTATTTAGCATGGCCAATGTACCTAACCAGCACTTTTATGGGACTTTGGACGTAAACCGGAGCACCCGGAGAAAACTCATGCAGACACGGGGAAAACGTGCAGACTCCACACAGACAGTGAGGCAAGCCGGGAATCAAACCCAGGTCCCTGTCGCTGTGAGGCAGCAGTGCTAACCACTGTGCCGCTGTAGTGGGAGTGGTATAAAGCAGCCTATCAGGAATCACAGTGTAGAACAATGTAGGCCATCTTACGGGAAAGGGACAGCAGATTTAAAACAGACATGGGGAGAAATTACTTCTCTCAATGGGTGGTGAATCTGTGGAATTCATTAACTCGGAGTGCGGTGGATGCTGGGACGTGGTAAATTTGAGGAGACAGACAGAGTTTTAATTAGTAATAGGTTGAAGCATGGGCTGGAGGGCGGAGTAGGGAGGGGGCTGTCTGGTAATGGGAAGAGGGGAGTCTGGGTATTATCGTACTTGTTGCGCCCCTGATAGTTAAGGGTTTACCCGGCGATTGTCCAGAAGGCCTATTCTACTGGAGAATTGTGCTGTGCCTGCTACCATCTGACAAACTGATTTCAATCCCTGACATCAGATCACAGTTACAATGAAAACATCAGGAGGGGGAAAAAAACTCTTGTAAATGGATTTTATTTTCAAGGTGCAGACGGTGCCCCGTATGGGACAGCCCCACACGCCCTACCCTCACCCCCACCCCAAATAAACACCCCACCCCCCTCGCTATTCCATGTTCATCCAGCAGAAGGGACTCTTCAGTTCAGGGCAACAAAATGAAACAAAACTTACTCCAACTTGTAAATCAGACAAAACGTTTCAATAATGAAACTTCATTACTCCAACACGCGAGGCCTCACCCTGGACCATTCCCACAAACCCCAGCAGCTTCTGACTGATACTGAGTCAGCTGGTCAGCTGACCACCACATCATTTTTTCATTGGTTACATAGTTTACTGGGTCAGCTGACCCTTACAGCTTGTTCCCATTGGTCACTACAACAGATCCAATGTGGTTCTATTGGTTGTTACATTGGTTCCATTCTAACATTCCACTCACACCCGCCTCTCCCACCACCTGATCCCCACCAACCCAACCAGCCTGAACCCATCACTTCCCGGCCACTCCACGACCTCAGCAACACTCAGAGATTCATCGAATCACACGGCGCAGAAGAGGCCCTTCGGCCCATCGAGTCTGCACCGATGCATGACATGCCTTGACCTGCCCACCTAATCCTGCTTGCCAGCACCTGGTCCATAGCCCTGAATGTTATGGCTGTGCCAAGTGCTCATCCAGGCACTTTTTAGAGGATGTGAGGCAACCCACCTCCACCACCCTCCCAGGCAGCGCATTCCAGACCGTCACCACCCTCTGGGTAAAAGGGTTTTTCCTCACATTCCCCCCTAAACCTCCTCCCCTCACCTTGAACCTATGTCCCTCGTAACTGACCCTTCAACTAAGGGAAACAGCTGCTCAAAGAACAAAGAACAATACAACACAGGAACAGGCCCTTCGGCCCTCCAAGCCCGCGCCACTCCCTGGTCCAAACTAGACCATTATTTTGTATCCCTCCATTCCGACTCCGTTCATGCGGCTATCTCGATAAGTCTTAAACATTCCCAGTGTGTCCACCTCCACCACCTTGCCCGTCAGCGCATTCCAGGCCCCAGCACCCTCTGTGTAAAATACGTCCTTCTGATATCCGTGTTATACCTCCCCGCCCCCCCTCACCTTGAACCTATGACCCCTCGTGAACGTCACCACTGACCTGGGAAAAAGCTTCCCACTGTTCACCCTATCTATGCCTTTCATAATTTTATGCACCTCGATTAGGTCACCCCTCATCCTCCGTCTTTCCAGTGAGAACAACCCCAGTTTATCCCTGCTCCTTATCCACTCTGTCCATGTTCCTCATAATCTTGAACACCTCGATCAGGTTGCCCTCAGTCTTCTCTGCTCCAACGAAAACTGCCCAAGCCTATCCAACCTCTCTTCATAAAACCTTGAGATAGAGGAACAGGCTTTGGCCATTCGGCCCATCGAGTCTGCTCCGCCATTCAATCATGGCTGATATGATTCTCATCCCCATTCTCCTGCCTTCTCCCCTTAACCCTTGATTCCTTTATTGATCAAAAACCTATCTATCTCTGTCTTAAAGACACTCAATGACCGGGCCTCCACAGCCCTCTGTGGCAACGAATTCCACTGATTCACCACTCTCTGGCTGAAGAAATTCCTCCTTATCTCCATTTTAAAGGATCGTCCCTTTCGCCTGAGGTTATGCCCTCTGGTTCTAGTTTTTCCTACGAGTGGAAACATCCTCTCCACGTCCACTCTATCCAGGACTCGCAGTATCCTGTAAGTTTCAATAAGATCCCCCTCATCCTTCTAAACTCCAACGAGTACAGATCCAGAGTCTTCAACCGTTCCTCATCCGACAAGCTCTTCATTCCAGGGATCATTCTTGTGAACTTCGTCTGGATCCTTTTCTAGGCCAGCAAATCCTTCCTCAGATACTGGGCCCAAAACCACTCACAATACTCCAAATAGAGCCTTATACAGCCTCAGAAGTCCATCCCTGCTCTTGTATTCCAGCGCTCTCGACATGAATGCTAACATTGCATTTGTCTTCCTGACTGCTAACTGAACATGTAAGAAAAACTTGGACGGGTTGATGGATGAGAGGGTGTGGGGGGATATGGTCCAAGTGCAGGTCAGTGGGACTAGGCAAAAAATGGTTCGGCACAGACAAGAAGGGCCAAAAGGCCTGTTTCTGAGCTGTAATTTTCTATTGTTCTATGAACCTACACATTACCTTAAGAGAATCTTGAACAAGGACTCCCTAGTCCCTTTGTGCTTCTGATTGCCTAAGCATTTCCCCAATTAGAAAATAGTCTATGCCTCCATTTCTCCTTCCAATGTTTATAATCTCACACTTTTCCACGTTATATTCCATCTGCCACTTCTTTGCCCACTCTCCTAGCCTATCCAAGTCCTTGTGCAGTCCCCCTGCTTCCTCAATACTATCTCTCCCTCTGCATATCTTTCCATCATCTGCAAACTTGGCAACAGTGGCTTCATTTCGTTCTTCCAAATCGTTAATGGGTCTTGTGAAAAGTTGTGGTACCAGCACCGACCCCTGAGGCACACCACTAGTCACCGGCTGCATCCTGAAAAAGACCCGTTTATCCCCACTCTCTGCCTTCTGCCTGTCAACCAATCCTCTATCCATGTCAGCTTCTTACCCTTAACACCACGGGCACTTCACTTATTTAAAAGTCTCCGATGTGGCACCTTGTCAAAGGCCTTTTGGAAATCCAAAAAAATCAGGTCCACTGGTTCTCCTTGATCTAACTTCCTTGTTACCTCCTCAAAGAACTTTAACAGATTTGTCAGACATGAGCTCCCCTTGACAAAGCCGTGCTGACTCAGTCCTACTTTATCATGCACTTCCAAGTACTCTGCAATCTCATCTTTAATAATGGACTCTAAAATCTTGCCAATGACTGAAGTCAGTCTAACCGGCCTATAATTTCCCATCTGCTGCCTCCCTCCCTTCTTAAGCAGCTCTGTTACATCAGCTAATGTCCAGTCCTCTGGTACCCACCCTGCCTCCAGTGATTCTTTTGCTTTTATGCTGTCCTTTACTTTCCTCGTCAGACATGGAAGCTTCGTCCTCTCTTTAGCAGGTTTCCTCCTCCTTGGGATGAATTTCTGTTGTGCCTCTCGAATAACCCCCCCCCCCCCCACCCCGCCGCCCCCCCCCCCATTACTCCTGTAATTGCCGTTCCACTGTCTCCCCTGCTCGGCTCCCTTTCCAATCAACTCTGGACAGCTCCTCCCTCATGTCTTTGCAGTTACCTTTATTTAATTGTCATATTCTTGCATCTGATTCCAGTTTCTCCCTCTCAAACTGCAGGGTAAATTCTATCATATTGTGGTCACTGCTCTCTCAGGGTCACTTCACCTTAAGTTCCCTCATCAAATCTGCCTCATTACACATCACCAACTCCAGAATTCCCGTTTCCCCAGTAGGCTCTGTCACAAGCTGCTCCAAAAAAGCATCTCTTAGACATTCCACAAATTCCTTTTCTTGGGACCCACTACCTACCGGATTTTCCCAGTCCACCTGCACATTGAAGTCCCCCATAATTATTGTAATAACGCCTTTTTATGTGCCTTTTCTATCTCCAGATTTATTTTCTGCCCCTCATCCTGACTACTGCTTGGAGGCCTGTACATAACTCCCATCAGGGTCTTTTTACCATTGTTTCTCCTCAACTCTACCCACAGAGTTTCTCTGCCTTCTGATCCTGTACCGCTTCTTGCTATTGATTTAACGCCATTCCTTACGAACAATGCAACCCCGCCCCCTTTGCCCATCTGCCTGTCCTTCCAATAAGACACCTGTCCTTGGATATTTAGATGCCAGCCCTGATCCCCTTGCAGCCACGTCTCTGTGATGCCCACAACATCGGAGCGGCCAATTTCAATGTGCGCAACAAGCTCATTGACCTTGATTGATATACTGCACGCATTGAGGTCCAACACCCTCAGTCCCGCATTGAGGTACAACACCCTCAGTCCCGCATTGAGGTACAACACCCTCAGTCCCGCATTGAGGTCCAACACCCTCAGTCCCGCATTGAGGTACAACACCCTCAGTCCCGCATTGAGGTCCAACACCCTCAGTCCCGCATTGAGGTATAACACCCTCAGTCCCGCATTGAGGTACAACACCCTCAGTCCCGCATTGAGGTCCAACACCCTCAGTCCCGCATTGAGGTACAGCACCCTCAGTCCCGCATTGAGGTACAACACCCTCAGTCCCGCATTGAGGTCCAACACCCTCAGTCCCGCATTGAGGTCCAACACACTCAGTCCCGCATTGAGGTCCAACACCCTCAGTCCCGCATTGAGGTCCAACACCCTCAGTCCCGCATTGAGGTACAACACCCTCAGTCCCGCATTGAGGTACAACACCCTCAGTCCCGCATTGAGGTCCAACACCTTCAGTCCCGCATTGAGGTACAACACCCTCAGTCCCGCATTGAGGTACAACACCCTCAGTCCCGCATTGAGGTCCAACACCCTCAGTCCCGCATTGAGGTACAACACCCTCAGTCCCGCATTGAGGTACAACATCCTCAGTCCCGCATTGAGGTACAACACCCTCAGTTCCGCATTGAGGTCCAACAACCTCAGTCCCGCACTGACCACCTCCCTTCTCATTCCTGTCACCTTTTTTTTGCTCTGCCTGAGGTTAGATTCCTGCCACCTTCTAAACTCTCTGTTCTATTATGTGGGAGGCCATGGAGGCCTGGTATCAACAGCTCCTCCGCTGATGGAGGGGACAGGGAACTCGACATTGGTTACTGACGACCGGCGGGAAGACGATCAAACGTTGGTGGGTTCATCGAGGCTTCACTCACCAGAGAGGATCTTAAAACTGGCTCCAATCCCCAGGCATCAACCCCCAAGGGGTTGTCACTCCCCCTGATCAGGTCTATGTGAGGTGGATATAAGGATCAGGAATGAACTATGGGATGTATTATATTGTAAATATGCTGTGGATTCTGCACCAAGCCTGGATGAAGTGAAGAGAGAAAAATGTTCGCAAATGGTTTCAAATGCTGTTGCTGTACCGGGGGGTGTGGGGGTGGGGTGGGGAGGTGTTACTTACAGGGGAGAGTGTTACAGATGTTGGGGCTTTCTTTAAGTGAACGGGCCATGTGATCTCAGGTGTGGGGTGAGCTTTTGGGATCCTCCCAGATTGGGCAGTCAATATTTCGAGTGTTGTGTGAACAGACGGAATAAAGAGTTGTGTCCCTGACACCTGACTGTGGAGTCGATATTGAAGAGAATCCTCAGAACCACAGGACATAAACAAACAGTCTCGATCCCAGTGCTGTACAACTCTACCAGCAGCTAAAATCCTCTATGTCTCCATCTCACACTCTCCTCAAGGTGCTGACTGTCTGTCCCAGAGTCCCAGTGTCCCCATCTCACACTCTCCTCAAGGTGCTGACTGTCTGTCGCGGTGTCCCAGTGTCCCCCTCTCCCACACTCCTCAAGGTGCTGACTCTCTGTCCCGGTGTCCCAGTGTCCCTCTCACACTTTCCTCAAGGTGCTGACTGTCTGTCCCAGTGTCCCCTCTCACACTCTCCTCAAGGTGCTGACTGTCTGTCCCGGTGTCCCAGTGTCCCTCTCACACTCTCCTCAAGGTGCTGACTGTCTGTCCCAGTGTCCCTCTCACACGCTCCTCAAGGTGCTGACTGTCTGTCCCGGTGTCCCAGTGTCCCCCTCGCACACTCTCCTCAAGGTGCTGACTGTCTGTCCCAGTGTCCCTCTCACACTTTCCTCAAGGTGCTGACTGTCTGTCCCAGTGTCCCCCTCTCACACTCTCCTCAAGGTGCTGACTGTCTGTCCCGGTGTCCCAGTGTCCCCCTCGCACACTCTCCTCAAGGTGCTGACTGTCTGTCCCAGTGTCCCCCTCTCACAATCTCCTCAAGGTGCTGACTGTCTGTCCCAGTGTCCCTCTCACACTCTCCTCAAGGTGCTGACTGTCTGTCCCAGTGTCCCTCTCACACTCTCCCCAAGGTGCTGACTGTCTGTCCCAGTGTCCCAGTGTCCCGCTCGCACACTCTCCTCAAGGTGCTGACTGTCTGTCCCGGTGTCCCAGTGTCCCTCTCACACTCTCCTCAAGGTGCTGACTGTCTGTCCCGGTGTCCCAGTGTCCCTCTCACACTCTCCTCAAGGTGCTGACTGTCTGTCCCAGTGTCCCAGTGTCCCTCTCACACTCTCCTCAAGGTGCTGACTGTCTGTCCCAGTGTCCCAGTGTCCCTCTCACATTCTCCTCAAGGTGCTGACTGTCTGTCCCGGTGTCCCAGTGTCCCCCTCGCACACTCTCCTCAAGGTGCTGACTGTCTGTCCCAGTGTCCCTCTCACACTCTCCTCAAGGTGCTGACTGTCTGTCCCAGTGTCCCTCTCACACTCTCCTCAAGGTGCTGACTGTCTGTCCCAGTGTCCCCCTCGCACACTCTCCTCAAGGTGCTGACTGTCTGTCCCAGTGTCCCTCTCACACTTTCCTCAAGGTGCTGACTGTCTGTCCCAGTGTCCCCCTCACACACTCTCCTCAAGGTGCTGACTGTCTGTCCCGGTGTCCCAGTGTCCCCCTCGCACACTCTCCTCAAGGTGCTGACTGTCTGTCCTGGTGTCCCAGTGTCCCCCTCTCACAATCTCCTCAAGGTGCTGACTGTCTGTCCCAGTGTCCCTCTCACACTCTCCTCAAGGTGCTGACTGTCTGTCCCAGTGTCCCTCTCACACTCTCCCCAAGGTGCTGACTGTCTGTCCCAGTGTCCCAGTGTCCCGCTCGCACACTCTCCTCAAGGTGCTGACTGTCTGTCCCAGTGTCCCTCTCACACTCTCCTCAAGGTGCTGACTGTCTGTCCCAGTGTCCCTCTCACACTCTCCTCAAGGTGCTGACTGTCTGTCCCAGTGTCCCTCTCACAATTTCCTCAAGGTGCTGACTGTCTGTCCCAGTGTCCCCCTCTCACACTCTCCTCAAGGTGCTGACTGTCTGTCCCGGTGTCCCAGTGTCCCCCTCGCACACTCTCCTCAAGGTGCTGACTGTCTGTCCCAGTGTCCCTCTCACACTATCCTCAAGGTGCTGACTGTCTGTCCCAGTGTCCCCCTCTCACACTCTCCTCAAGGTGCTGACTGTCTGTCCCGGTGTCCCAGTGTCCCAGTGTCCCTCTCACACTCTCGTCAAGGTGCTGACTGTCTGTCCCAGTGTCCCCCTCGCACACTCTCCTCAAGGTGCTGACTCTCTGTCCCAGTGTCCCTCTCACACATTCCTCAAGGTGCTGACTGTCTGTCCCAGTGTCCCCCTCTCACACTCTCCTCAAGGTGCTGACTGTCTGTCCAGGTGTCCCAGTGTCCCCCTCGCACACTCTCCTCAAGGTGCTGACTGTCTGTCCCAGTGTCCCCCTCTCACAATCTCCTCCAGGTGCTGACTGTCTGTCCCAGTGTCCCTCTCACACTCTCCTCAAGGTGCTGACTGTCTGTCCCAGTGTCCCTCTCACACTCTCCCCAAGGTGCTGACTGTCTGTCCCAGTGTCCCAGTGTCCCCCTCGCACACTCTCCTCAAGGTGCTGACTGTCTGTCCCGGTGTCCCAGTGTCCCTCTCACACTCTCCTCAAGGTGCTGACTGTCTGTCCCAGTGTCCCAGTGTCCCTCTCACACTCTCCTGAAGGTGCTGACTGTGTGTCCCGGTGTGCCAGTGTCCCCCTCGCACACTCTCCTCAAGGTGCTGACTGTCTGTCCCAGTGTCCCTCTCACAATTTCCTCAAGGTGCTGACTGTCTGTCCCAGTGTCCCCCTCTCACACTCTCCTCAAGGTGCTGACTGTCTGTCCCGGTGTCCCAGTGTCCCTCTCACACTCTCCTCAAGGTGCTGACTATCTGTCCCAGTGTGCCCCTCGCACACTCTCCTCAAGGTGCTGACTGTCTGTCCCAGTGTCCCCCTCTCACAATCTCCTCAAGGTGCTGACTGTCTGTCCTTGTGTCCCTCTCACACTCTCCTCAAGTTGCTAACTGTCTGTCCCAGTGTTCCCCTCGCACACTCTCCACAAGGTGCTCACTGTCTGTCCCAGTGTCCCCCTCGCACACTCTCCTCAAGGTGCTGACTGTCTGTCCCAGTTTCCCCCTCGCACACTCTCCTCAAGGTGCTGACTGTCTGTCCCAGTGTCCCCCTCGCACACTCTCCTCAAGGTGCGGACTGTCTGTCCCATTGTCCCTCTCACACTCTCCCCAAGGTGCTGACTGTCTGTCCCCGTGTCCCAGTGTCCCCCCTCTCACACCCTCCTCAAGGTGCTGACTGTCTGTCCCAGTGTCCCAGTGTCCCCCCTCTCACACTCTCATCAAGGTGGTGACTGTCTGTCCCAGTGTCCCACTGTCCCTCTCACACTCTCCTTAAGGTGCTGACTGTCTGTCCCGGTGTCCCAGTGTCCCTCTCACACTCTCCTCAAGGTGCTGACTGTCTGTCCCAGTGTCCCAATGTCCCCCTCTCACACTCTCCTCAAGGTGCTGACTGTCTGTCCCAGTGTCCCTTTCACACTCTCCTCAAGGTGCTGACCGTCTGTCCCCGTGTCCCAGTGTCCCTCTCAAACTCTCCTCAAGGTGCTGACTGTCTGTCCTGGTGCCCCTCTCACACTCTCCTCAAGGTGCTGACTGTCTGTCCCGGTGTCCCACTCACACTCTCCTCAAGGTGCTGACTGTCTGTCCCGGTGTCCCAGTGTCCCCCTCTCACACTCTCCTCAAGGTGCTGACTGTCTGTCCCGGTGTCCTAGTGTCCCTCTCACACTCTCCTCATGGTGCTGACTGTCTGTCCCAGTGTCCCTCTCACACTCTCCTCAAGGTGCTGACTGTCTGTCCCGGTGTCCCTCTCACACTCTCCTCAAGGTGCTGACTGTCTTTCCCTGTGTCCCAGTGTCCCCCTCTCACACCCTCCTCAAGGTACTGACTGTCTGTCCCAGTGTCCCAGTGTCCCTCTCACACTCTACTCAAGGTGCTGACTGTCTGTCCCCGTGTCCCAGTGTCCCTCTCACACTCTCCTCAAGGTGCTGACTGTCTGTCCCAGTGTCCCTCTCACACTCTCCTCAAGGTGCTGACTGTCTGTCCCAGTGTCCCTCTCACACTCTCCTCAAGGTGCTGACTGTCTGTCCCAGTGTCCCAGTGTCCCTCTCACACTCTCCTCAAGGTGCTGATTGTCTGTCCCCGTGTCCCAGTGTCCCTCTCACACTATCCTCAAGGTGCAGACTGTCTGTCCCAGTGTCCCTCTCACACTCTCCTCAAGGTGCTGACTGTCTGTCCCGGTGTCCCAGTGTCCCTCTCACGCTCTCCTCAAGGTGCTGACTGTCTGTCCCAGTGTCCCAGTGTCCCTCTCACACTCTCCTCAAGGTGCTGACTGTCTGTCCCAGTGTCCCAGTGTCCCCATCTCACATTCTCCTCAAGGTGCTGACTGTCTGTCCCGGTGTCCCAGTGTCCCTCTCACACTCTCCTCAAGGTGCTGACTGTCTGTCCCAGTGTCCCTCTCACACTCTCCTCAAGGTGCTGACTGTCTGTCCCAGTGTCCCTCTCACACTCTCCTCAAGGTGCTGACTGTCTGTCCCGATGACCCAGTGTCCCCCATCTCAAACTCTCCTCAAGGTGCTGACTGTCAGTCCCGATGACCCAGTGTCCCTCTCACACTCTCCTCAAGGTGCTGACTGTCTGTCCCAGTGTCCCAGTGTCCCCCATCTCACACTCTCCTCAAGGTGATGTCTGTCCCGGTGTCCCAGTGTCCCTCTCACACTCTCCTCAAGGTGCTGACTGTCTGTCCCAGTGTCCCAGTGTCCCTCTCACACTCTCCTCAAGGTGCTGACTGTCTGTCCCAGTGTCCCAGTGTCCCTCTCACACTCTCCTCAAGGTGCTGACTGTCTGTCCCGGTGTCCCAGAGTCCCTCTCACATTCTCCTCAAGGTGCTGAGTGTCTGTCCCGGTGTCCCAGTGTCCCCACTCACACTCTCCTCAAGGTGCTGACTGTCTGTACCAGTGTCCCTCTCACACTCTCCTCAAGGTGCTGACTGTCTGTCCCGATGTCCCAGTGTCCCCCTCTCACACTCTCCTCAAGGTGCTGGCGGTCTGTCTGTCCCAGTGTCCCAGCGTCCCTCTCACACTCTCCTCAAGGTTCTGACTGTCTGTCCCAGTGTCCCAGTGTCCCTCTCACACACTCCTCAAGTTGCTGACTGTCTGTCCCAGTGTCCCTCTCACCTCAAGGTGCTGACTGTCTGTCCCGGTGTCCCAGTGTCCCCCTCTCACACTCTCCTCAAGGTGCTGACTGTCTGTCCCGGTGTCCCAGTGTCCCCCTCTCACACTCTTCTCAAGGTGCTGACTGTCTGTCCCGATGTCCCGTGCCCCCCCCTCACCCTCTCCTCAAGGTGCTGACTGTCTGTCCCGGTGTCCCAGTGTCCCCCTCGCACACTCTCCTCAAGGTGCTGACTGTCTGTCCCGGTGTCCCAGTGTCCCCTCTCACACTCTCCTCAAGGTGCTGACTGTCTGTCCCAGTGTCCCTGTCACACTCTCCTCAAGGTGCTGATGTCTGTCCCAGTGTCCCAGTGTCCCCCTCGCACACTCTCCTCAAGGTGCTGACTGTCTGTCCCGGTGTCCCTGTGTCCCTCTCACACTCTCCTCAAGGTGCTGACTGTCTGTCCCAGTGTCCCAGTGTCCCTCTCACACTCTGCTCAAGGTGCTGACTGTCTGTCCCAGTGTCCCAGTGTCCCTCTCACACTCTCCTCAAGGTGCTGACTGTCTGTCCCAGTGTCCCTCTCACACTCTCCTCAAGGTGCTGACTGTCTGTCCCGGTGTCCCAGTGTCCCTCTCACACTCTCCTCAAGGTGCTGACTGTCTGTCCCGGTGTCCCAGTGTCCCCTCTCACACTCTCCTCAAGGTGCTGACTGTCTGTCCCAGTGTCCCCCTCTCACACTCTCCTCAAGGTGCTGACTGTCTGTCCCGTTGTCCCAGTGTCCCCCTCGCACACTCTCCTCAAGGTGCTGACTGTCTGTCCCAGTGTCCCTCTCACACTTTCCTCAAGGTGCTGACTGTCTGTCCCAGTGTCCCCATCTCACACTCTCCTCAAGGTGCTGACTGTCTGTCCCGGTGTCCCAGTGTCCCTCTCACACTCTCCTCAAGGTGCTGACTGTCTATCCCAGTGTCCCCCTCGCACAGTCTCCTCAAGGTGCTGAGTCTCTCTCCCAGTGTCCCTCTCACACTTTCCTCAAGGTGCTGACTGTCTGTCCCAGTGTCCCCCTCTCACACTCTCCTCAAGGTGCTGACTGTCTGTCCAGGTGTCCCAGTGTCCCCCTCGCACACTCTCCTCAAGGTGCTGACTGTCTGTCCCAGTGTCCCCCTCTCACAATCTCCTCCAGGTGCTGACTGTCTGTCCCAGTGTCCCTCTCACACTCTCCTCAAGGTGCTGACTGTCTGTCCCAGTGTCCCTCTCACACTCTCCCCAAGGTGCTGACTGTCTGTCCCAGTGTCCCAGTGTCCCCCTCGCACACTCTCCTCAAGGTGCTGACTGTCTGTCCCGGTGTCCCTGTGTCCCTCTCACACTCTCCTCAAGGTGCTGACTGTCTGTCCCAGTGTCCCAGTGTCCCTCTCACACTCTCCTCAAGGTGCTGACTGTATGTCCCGGTGTGCCAGTGTCCCCCTCGCACACTCTCCTCAAGGTGCTGACTGTCTGTCCCAGTGTCCCTCTCACAATTTCCTCAAGGTGCTGACTGTCTGTCCCAGTGTCCCCCTCTCACACTCTCCTCAAGGTGCTGACTGTCTGTCCCGGTGTCCCAGTGTCCCTCTCACACTCTCCTCAAGGTGCTGACTGTCTGTCCCAGTGTCCCCCTCGCACACTCTCCTCAAGGTGCTGACTGTCTGTCCCAGTGTCCCCCTCTCACAATCTCCTCAAGGTGCTGACTGTCTGTCCCAGTGTCCCCCTCGCACACTCTCCTCAAGGTGCTGACTGCCTGTCCCAGTGTCCCTCTCACACTCTCCTCAAGGTGCTGACTGTCTGTCCCTGTGTCCCAGTGTCCCCCTCTCACACCCTCCTCAAGGTGCTGACTGTCTGTCCCAGTGTCCCAGTGTCCCTCTCACACTCTACTCAAGGTGCTGACTATCTGTCCCCGTGTCCCAGTGTCCCTCTCACACTCTCCTCAAGGTGCTGACTGTCTGTCCCAGTGTCCCTCTCACACTCTCCTCAAGGTGCTGACTGTCTGTCCCAGTGTCCCTCTCACACTCTCCTCAAGGTGCTGACTGTCTGTCCCAGTGTCCCAGTGTCCCTCTCACACTCTCCTCAAGGTGCTGACTGTCTGTCCCCGTGTCCCAGTGTCCCTCTCACACTATCCTCAAGGTGCTGACTGTCTGTCCCAGTGTCCCTCTCACACTGTCCTCAAGGTGCTGACTGTCTGTCCCCGTGTCCCAGTGTCCCTCTCAAACTCTCCTCAAGGTGCTGACTGTCTGTCCTGGTGCCCCTCTCACACTCTCCTCAAGGTGCTGACTGTCTGTCCCGGTGTCCCACTCACACTCTCCTCAAGGTGCTGACTGTCTGTCCCGGTGTCCCAGTGTCCCCCTCTCACACTCTCCTCAAGGTGCTGACTGTCTGAACCGGTGTCCCATTCACACTCTCCTCAAGGTGCTGACTGTCTGTCCCGGTGTCCCTGTGTCCCTCTCACACTCTCCTCAAGGGGCTGACTGTCTGTCCCAGTGTCCCAGTGTCCCTCTCATACTCTCCTCAAGGTGCTGACTGTCTGTCCCAGTGTCCCAGTGTCCTCATCTCACATTCTCCTCAAGGTGCTGACTGTCTGTCCCGGTGTCCCAGTGTCCCTCTCACACTCTCCTCAAGGTGCTGACTGTCTGTCCCAGTGTCCCTCTCACACTCTCCTCAAGGTGCTGACTGTCTGTCCCGGTGTCCCAGTGTCCCTCTCACACTCTCCTCAAGGTGCTGACTGTCTGACCCAGTGTCCCCCTCGCACACTCTCCTCAAGGTGCTGACTGTCTGTCCCAGTGTCCCCCTCGCACACTCTCCTCAAGGTGCTGACTGTCTGTCCCAGTGTCCCCCTCGCACACTCTCCTCAAGGTGCGGACTGTCTGTCCCATTGTCCCTCTCACACTCTCCCCAAGGTGCTGACTGTCTGTCCCGGTGTCCCAGTGTCCCCCCTCTCACACTCTCCTCAAGGTGCTGACTGTCTGTCCCAGTGTCCCTCTCACACTCTCCTTAAGGTGCTGACTGTCTGTCCCGGTGTCCCAGTGTCCCTCTCACTCTCTCCTCAAGGTGCTGACTGTCTGTCCCAGTGTCCCAATGTCCCCCTCTCACACTCTCCTCAAGGTGCTGACTGTCTGTCCCAGTGTCCCTTTCACACTCTCCTCAAGGTGCTGACCGTCTGTCCCCGTGTCCCAGTGTCCCTCTCAAACTCTCCTCAAGGTGCTGACTGTCTGTCCTGGTGCCCCTCTCACACTCTCCTCAAGGTGCTGACTGTCTGTCCCGGTGTCCCACTCACACTCTCCGCAAGGTGCTGACTGTCTGTCCCGGTGTCCCAGTGTCCCCCTCTCACACTCTCCTCAAGGTGCTGACTGTCTGTCCCGGTGTCCCAGTGTCCCTCGCACACTCTCCTCATGGTGCTGACTGTCTGTCCCAGTGTCCCTCTCACACTCTCCTCAAGGTGCTGACTGTCTGTCCCAGTGTCCCTCTCACACTCTCCTCAAGGTGCTGACTGTCTGTCCCTGTGTCCCAGTGTCCCCCTCTCACACCCTCCTCAAGGTGCTGACTGTCTGTCCCAGTGTCCCAGTGTCCCTCTCACACTCTACTCAAGGTGCTGACTATCTGTCCCCGTGCCCCAGTGTCCCTCTCACACTCTCCTCAAGGTGCTGACTGTCTGTCCCAGTGTCCCTCTCACACTCTCCTCAAGGTGCTGACTGTCTGTCCCAGTGTCCCTCTCACACTCTCCTCAAGGTGCTGACTGTCTGTCCCAGTGTCCCAGTGTCCCTCTCACACTCTCCTCAAGGTGCTGACTGTCTGTCCCCGTGTCCCAGTGTCCCTCTCACACTATCCTCAAGGTGCTGACTGTCTGTCCCAGTGTCCCTCTCACACTCTTCTCAAGGTGCTGACTGTCTGTCCCCGTGTCCCAGTGTCCCTCTCACACTCTCCTCAAGGGGCTGACTGTCTGTCCCGGTGTCCCAGTGTCCCCTCTCACACTCTCCTCAAGCTGCTGACTGTCTGTCCTGGTGTCCCTCTCACACTCTACTCAAGGTGCTGACTGTCTGAACCGGTGTCCCACTCACACTCTCCTCAAGGTGCTGACTGTCTGTCCCGGTGTCCCTGTGTCCCTCTCACACTCTCCTCAAGGTGCTGACTGTCTGTCCCAGTGTCCCAGTGTCCTCATCTCACATTCTCCTCAAGGTGCTGACTGTCTTCCCGGTGTCCCAGTGTCCCTCTCACACTCTCCTCAAGGTGCTGACTGTCTGTCCCAGTGTCCCTCTCACACTCTCCTCAAGGTGCTGACTGTCTGTCCCAGTGTCCCCCTCGCACACTCTCCTCAAGGTCCTGACTGTCTGTCCCAGTGTCCCCCTCTCACAATCTCCTCAAGGTGCTGACTGTCTGTCCCAGTGTCCCCCTCGCACACTCTCCTCAAGGTGCTGACTGTCTGTCCCAGTGTCCCCCTCGCACACTCTCCCCAAGGTGCTGACTGTCTGTCCCGGTGTCCCAGTGTCCCCCCTCTCACACCCTCCTCAATATGCTGACTGTCTGTCCCCGTGTCCCAGTGTCCCCCCTCTCACACTCTCATCAAGGTGGTGACTGTCTGTCACAGTGTCCCAGTGTCCCTCTCACACTCTCCTTAAGGTGCTGACTGTTTTTCCCGGTGTCCCAGTGTCCCTCTCACACTCTCCTCAAGGTGCTGACTGTCTGTCCCAGTGTCCCAATGTCCCCCTCTCACACTCTCCTCAAGGTGCTGACTGTCTGTCCCAGTGTCCCTTTCACACTCTCCTCAAGGTGCTGACCGTCTGTCCCCGTGTCCCAGTGTCCCTCTCAAAGTCTCCTCAAGGTGCTGACTGTCTGTCCTGGTCCCCTCTCACACTCTCCTCAAGGTGCTGACTGTCTGTCCCGGTGTCCCACTCACACTCTCCTCAAGGTGCTGACTGTCTGTCCCGGTGTCCCAGTGTCCCCCTCTCACACTCTCCTCAAGGTGCTGACTGTCTGTCCCGGTGTCCCAGTGTCCCTCGCACACTCTCCTCATGGTGCTGACTGTCTGTCCCAGTGTCCCTCTCACACTCTCCTCAAGGTGCTGACTGTCTGTCCCAGTGTCCCTCTCACACTCTCCTCAAGGTGCTGACTGTCTGTCCCTGTGTCCCAGTGTCCCCCTCTCACACCCTCCTCAAGGTGCTGACTGTCTGTCCCAGTGTCCCAGTGTCCCTCTCACACTCTACTCAAGGTGCTGACTATCTGTCCCCGTGTCCCAGTGTCCCTCTCACACTCTCCTCAAGGTGCTGACTGTCTGTCCCAGTGTCCCTCTCGCACTCTCCTCAAGGTGCTGACTGTCTGTCCCAGTGTCCCTCTCACACTCTCCTCAAGGTGCTGACTGTCTGTCCCAGTGTCCCAGTGTCCCTCTCACACTCTCCTCAAGGTGCTGACTGTCTGTCCCCGTGTCCCAGTGTCCCTCTCACACTATCCTCAAGGTGCTGACTGTCTGTCCCAGTGTCCCTCTCACACTCTCCTCAAGGTGCTGACTGTCTGTCCCCGTGTCCCAGTGTCCCTCTCACACTCTCCTCAAGGGGCTGACTGTCTGTCCCGGTGTCCCAGTGTCCCCTCTCACACTCTCCTCAAGCTGCTGACTGTCTGTCCTGGTGTCCCTCTCACACTCTTCTCAAGGTGCTGACTGTCTGAACCGGTGTCCCACTCACACTCTCCTCAAGGTGCTGACTGTCTGTCCCGGTGTCCCTGTGTCCCTCTCACACTCTCCTCAAGGTGCTGACTGTCTGTCCCAGTGTCCCAGTGTCCCTCTCATACTCTCCTCAAGGTGCTGACTCTCTGTCCCAATGTCCCAGTGTCCTCATCTCACATTCTCCTCAAGGTGCTGACTGTCTGTCCCGGTGTCCCAGTGTCCCTCTCACACTCTCCTCAAGGTGCTGACTGTCTGTCCCAGTGTCCCTCTCACACTCTCCTCAAGGTGCTGACTGTCTGTCCCAGTGTCCCTCTCACACTCTCCTCAAGGTGCTGACTGTCTGTCCCGATGTCCCAGTGTCCCCCATCTCACACTCTCCTCAAGGTGCTGACTGTCTGTCCCGATGTCCCAGTGTCCCTCTCACATTCTCCTCAAGGTGCTGACTGTCTGTCCCAGTGTCCCAGTGTCCCCCATCTCACACTCTCCTCAAGGTGCTGTCTGTCCCGGTGTCCCAGTGTCCCTCTCACACTCTCCTCAAGGTGCTGACTGAATGTCCCGGTGTCCCAGTGTCCCTCTCACATTCTCCTCAAGGTGCTGACTGTCTGTCCCGGTGTCCCAGTGTCCCCTCTCACACTCTCCTCAAGGTGCTGACTGTCTGTCCCAGTGTCCCTCTCACACTCTCCTCAAGGTGCTGACTGTCTGTCCCGATGTCCCAGTGTCCCCCTCTCACACTCTCCTCATGGTGCTGACGGTCTGTCTGTCCCAGTGTCCCAGCGTCCCTCTCACACTCTCCTCAAGGTTCTGACTGTCTGTCCCAGTGTCCCAGTGTCCCTCTCACACTCTCCTCAAGGTGCTGACTGTCTGTCCCAGTGTCCCTCTTACCTCAAGGTGCTGACTGTCTGTCCCGGTGTCCCAGTGTCCCCCTCTCACACTCTCCTCAAGGTGCTGACTGTCTGTCCCGGTGTCCCAGTGTCCCCCTCTCACACTCTTCTCAAGGTGCTGACTGTCTGTGCCGATGTCCCGTGCCCCCCTCTCACCCTCTCCTCAAGGTGCTGACTGTCTGTCCCGGTGTCCCAGTGTCCCCCTCGCACACTCTCCTCAAGGTGCTGACTGTCTGTCCCGGTGTCCCAGTGTCCCCTCTCACACTCTCCTCAAGGTGCTGACTGTCTGTCCCAGTGTCCCTGTCACACTCTCCTCAAGGTGCTGACTGTCCCAGTGTCCCAGTGTCCCCCTCGCACACTCTCCTCAAGGTGCTGACTGTCTGTCCCGGTGTCCCTGTGTCCCTCTCACACTCTCCTCAAGGTGCTGACTGTCTTTCCCAGTGTCCCAGTGTCCCTCTCACACTCTGCTCAAGGTGCTGACTTTCTGTCCCAGTGTCCCAGTGTCCCTCTCACACTCTCCTCAAGGTGCTGACTGTCTGTCCCAGTGTCCCTCTCACACTCTCCTCAAGGTGCTGACTGTCTGTCCCGGTGTCCCAGTGTCCCTCTCACACTCTCCTCAAGGTGCTGACTGTCTGTCCCGGTGTCCCAGTGTCCCCTCTCACACTCTCCTCAAGGTGCTGACTGTCTGTCCCAGTGTCCCTCTCACACTTTCCTCAAGGTGCTGACTGTCTGTCCCAGTGTCCCCCTCTCACACTCTCCTCAAGGTGCTGACTGTATGTCCCGGTGTCCCAGTGTCCCCCTCGCTCACTCTCCTCAAGGTGCTGACTGTCTGTCCCAGAGTCCCTCTCACACTTTCCTCAAGGTGCTAACTGTCTGTCCCAGTGTCCCCCTCGCACACTCTCCTCAAGGTGCTGACTGTCTGTCCCGGTGTCCCAGTGTCCCTCTCACACTCTCCTCAAGGTGCTGACTGTCTGTCCCAGTGTCCCCCTCGCACACTCTCCTCAAGGTGCTGACTGTCTGTCCCAGTGTCCCTCTCACACTCTCCTCAAGGTGCTGACTGTCTGTCCCGGTGTCCCAGTGTCCCCCTCGCTCACTCTCCTCAAGGTGCTGACTGTCTGTCCCAGAGTCCCTCTCACACTTTCCTCAAGGTGCTAACTGTCTGTCCCAGTGTCCCCCTCGCACACTCTCCTCAAGGTGCTGACTGTCTGTCCCGGTGTCCCAGTGTCCCTCTCACACTCTCCTCAAGGTGCTGACTGTCTGTCCCAGTGTCCCCCTCGCACACTCTCCTCAAGGTGCTGACTGTCTGTCCCAGTGTCCCTCTCACACTCTCCTCAAGGTGCTGACTGTCTGTCCCGGTGTCCCAGTGTCCCTCTCACACTCTCCTCAAGGTGCTGACTGTCTGTTCCAGTGTCCCAGTGTCCCCCTCGCACACTCTCCTCAAGGTGCTGACTGTCTGTCCCGGTGTCCCAGTGTCCCTCTCACACTCTCCTCAAGGTGCTGACTGTCTGTCCCAGTGTCCCAGTGTCCCTCTCACACTCTCCTCAAGGTGCTGACTGTCTGTCCCAGTGTCCCAGTGTCCCTCTCACAGTCTCCTCAAGGTGCTGACTGTCTGTCCCAGTGTCCCTCTCACACTCTCCTCATGGTACTGACTGTCTGTCCCGGTGTCCCAGTGTCCCCCTCGCACACTCTCCTCAAGGTGCTGACTGTCTGTCCCAGTGTCCCTCTCACACTTTCCTCAAGGTGCTGACTGTCTGTCCCAGTGTCCCCCTCTCACACTCTCCTTAAGGTGCAGACTCTCTGTCCCGGTGTCCCAGTGTCCCTCTCACACTCTCCTCAAGGTGCTGACTGTCTGTCCCAGTGTCCCTCTCACACTCTCCTCAAGGTGCTGACTGTCTGCCCCAGTGTCCCTCTCACAATCTCCCCAAAGTGCTGACGGTCTGTCCCAGTGTCCCAGTGTCCCTCTCACACTCTCCTCAAGGTTCTGACTGTCTGTCCCAGTGTCCCAGTGTCCCTCTCACACTCTCCTCAAGGTGCTGACTGTCTGTCCCGGTGTCCCAGTGTCCCTCTCACACTCTCCTCAAGGTGCTGACTGTCTGACCCGGTGTCCCACTGTGCCCCTCACACTCTCTTCAAGGTGCTGACTGTCTGTCCCGGTGTCCCAGTGTCCCTCGCGCACTCTCCTCAAGGTGCTGACTGTCTGTCCCAGTGTCCCTCTCACACTCTCCTCAAGGTGCTGACTGTCTGTCCCGGTGTCCCAGTGTCCCTCTCACACTCTCCTCAAGGTGCTGACTGTTCCGGTGTCCCAGTGTCCCCCTCTCACACCCTCCTCAAGGTGCTGACTGTCTGTCCCAGTGTCCCAGTGTCCCCCCTCTCACAGTCTCCTCAAGGTGGTGACTGTCTGTCCCAGTGTCCCGGTGTCCCTCTCACACTCTCCTCAAGGTGCTGACTGTCTGTCCCGGGGTCCCAGTGTCCCTCTCATACTCTCCTCAAGGTGCTGACTGTCTGTCCCAGTGTCCCAATGTCCCCCTCTCACACTCTCCTCAAGGTGCTGACTGTCTGTCCCAGTGTCCCTCTCACACTCTCCTCAAGGTGCTGACTGTCTGTCCCCGTGTCCCACTGTCCCTCTCAAACTCTCCTCAAGGTGCTGACTGTCTGTCCCAGTGTCCGTCCCCATCTCACATTCTCCTCAAGGTGCTGACTGTCTGTCCCGGTGTCCCAGTGTCCCCCTCGCACACTCTCCTCAAGGTGCTGACTGTCTGTGCCAGTGTCCCTCTAACACTCTCCTCAAGTTGCTGACTGTCTGTCCCGATGTCCCAGTGTCCCCCATCTCACAATCTCCTCAAGGTGCTGACTGTCTGTCCGATGTCCCAGTGTCCCTCTCACACTCTCCTCAAGGTGCTGACTGTCTGTCCCAGTGTCCCAGTGTCCCCCATCTCACACTCTCCTCAAGGTGCTGTCTGTCCCGGTGTCCCAGTGTCCCTCTCACACTCTCCTCAAGGTGCTGACAGTCTGTCCCAGTGTCCCAGTGTCCCCCATCTCACCCTCTCCTCAAGGTGCTGACTGTCAGTCCCGGTGTCCCAGTGTCCCTCTCACACTCTCCTCAAGGTGCTGACTGTCTGTCCCGATCTCCCAGTGTCCCTCTCACACTCTCCTCAAGGTGCTGACTGTCTGTCCCGGTGTCCCAGTGTCCCTCTCACATTCTCCTCAAGGTGCTGACTGTCTGTCCCAGTGTCCCAGTGTCCCTCTCACACTCTCCTGAAGGTGCTTAATGTCTGTCCCGATGTCCCAGTGTCCCTCTCACACTCTCCTCAAGGTGCTGACTGTCTGTCCCGGTGTCCCAGTGTCCCTCTCACACTCTCCTCAAGGTGCTGACTGTCTGTCCCAGTGTCCCTCTCACACTCTCCTCAAGGTGCTGACTTTCTGTCCCGATGTCCCAGTGTCCCTCTCACACTCTCCTCAAGGTGCTGACTGTCTGTCCCAGTGTCCCTCTCACACTCTCCTCAAGGTTCTGACTGTCTGTCCCGGTGTCCCAGTGTCCCCCTCTCACACTCTCCTCAAGGTGCTCACTGTCTGTCCCGGTGTCCCAGTGTGCCCCTCTCACACTCTCCTCAAGGAGCTGACTGTCTGTCCCGGTGTCCCAGTGTCCCCCTCTCACACTCTCCTCAAGGTGCTGACTGTCTGTCCCGATGTCCCGTGCCCCCCTCTCACCCTCTCCTCAAGGTGCTGACTGTCTGTCCCGGTGTCCCAGTGTCCCCCTCGCACACTCTCCTCAAGGTGCTGACTGTCTGTCCCGGTGTCCCACTGTCCCCTCTCACACTCTCCTCAAGGTGCTGACTGTCTGTCCCAGTGTCCCTCTCACACTCTCCTCAAGGTGCTGACTGTCTGTCCCACTGTCCCAGTGTCCCCCTCGCACACTCTCCTCAAGGTGCTGACTGTCTGTCCCGGTGTCCCAGTGTCCCTCTCACACTCTCCTCAAGGTGCTGACTGTCTGTCCCAGTGTCCCAGTGTCCCTCTCAAACTCTCCTCAAGGTGCGGACTGTCTGTCCCAGTGTCCCAGTGTCCCTCTCACACACTCTCCTCAAGGTGCTGACTGTCTGTCCCAGTGTCCCTCTCACACTTTCCTCAAGGTGCTGACTGTCTGTCCCAGTTTCCCTCTCACACTCTCCTCAAGGTGCTGACTGTCTGTCCCAGTGTCCCAGTGTCCCTCTCACAGTCTCCTCAAGGTGCTGACTGTCTGTCCCAGTGTCCCTCTCACACTCTCCTCATGGTACTGACTGTCTGTCCCGGTGTCCCAGTGTCCCCCTCGCACACTCTCCTCAAGGTGCTGACTGTCTGTCCCAGTGTCCCTCTCACACTTTCCTCAAGGTGCTGACTGTCTGTCCCAGTGTCCCCCTCTCACACTCTCCTTAAGGTGCAGACTGTCTGTCCCGGTGTCCCAGTGTCCCTCTCACACTCTCCTCAAGGTGCTGACTGTCTGTCCCAGTGTCCCTCTCACACTCTCCTCAAGGTGCTGACTGTCTGTCCCAGTGTCCCTCTCACACTCTCCTCAAGGTGCTGACTGTCTGTCCCAGTGTCCCTCTCACAATCTCCCCAAAGTGCTGACGGTCTGTCCCAGTGTCCCAGTGTCCCTCTCACACTCTCCTCAAGGTGCTGACTGTCTGTCCCAGTGTCCCAGTGTCCCTCTCACACTCTCCTCAAGGTGCTGACTGTCTGTCCCGGTGTCCCAGTGTCCCTCTCACACTCTCCTCAAGGTGCTGACTGTCTGACCCGGTGTCCCACTGTGCCCCTCACACTCTCTTCAAGGTGCTGACTGTCTGTCCCGGTGTCCCAGTGTCCCTCGCACACTCTCCTCAAGGTGCTGACTGTCTGTCCCAGTGTCCCTCTCACACTCTCCTCAAGGTGCTGACTGTCTGTCCCGGTGTCCCAGTGTCCCTCTCACACTCTCCTCAAGGTGCTGACTGTTCCGGTGTCCCAGTGTCCCCCTCTCACACCCTCCTCAAGGTGCTGACTGTCTGTCCCAGTGTCCCAGTGTCCCCCCTCTCACAGTCTCCTCAAGGTGGTGACTGTCTGTCCCAGTGTCCCGGTGTCCCTCTCACACTCTCCTCAAGGTGCTGACTGTCTGTCCCGGTGTCCCAGTGTCCCTCTCATACTCTCCTCAAGGTGCTGACTGTCTGTCCCAGTGTCCCAATGTCCCCCTCTCACACTCTCCTCAAGGTGCTGACTGTCTGTCCCAGTGTCCCTCTCACACTCTCCTCAAGGTGCTGACTGTCTGTCCCCGTGTCCCACTGTCCCTCTCAAACTCTCCTCAAGGTGCTGACTGTCTGTCCCAGTGTCCCAGTGTCCCCATCTCACATTCTCCTCAAGGTGCTGACTGTCTGTCCCGGTGTCCCAGTGTCCCCCTCGCACACTCTCCTCAAGGTGCTGACTGTCTGTCCCAGTGTCCCTCTAACACTCTCCTCAAGTTGCTGACTGTCTGTCCCGATGTCCCAGTGTCCCCCATCTCACAATCTCCTCAAGGTGCTGACTGTCTGTCCGATGTCCCAGTGTCCCTCTCACACTCTCCTCAAGGTGCTGACTGTCTGTCCCAGTGTCCCAGTGTCCCCCATCTCACACTCTCCTCAAGGTGCTGTCTGTCCCGGTGTCCCAGTGTCCCTCTCACACTCTCCTCAAGGTGCTGACAGTCTGTCCCAGTGTCCCAGTGTCCCCCATCTCACACTCTCCTCAAGGTGCTGACTGTCAGTCCCGGTGTCCCAGTGTCCCTCTCACACTCTCCTCAAGGTGCTGACTGTCTGTCCCGATCTCCCAGTGTCCCTCTCACACTCTCCTCAAGGTGCTGACTGTCTGTCCCGGTGTCCCAGTGTCCCTCTCACATTCTCCTCAAGGTGCTGACTGTCTGTCCCAGTGTCCCAGTGTCCCTCTCACACTCTCCTGAAGGTGCTGACTGTCTGTCCCGATGTCCCAGTGTCCCTCTCACACTCTCCTCAAGGTGCTGACTGTCTGTCCCGGTGTCCCAGTGTCCCTCTCACACTCTCCTCAAGGTGCTGACTGTCTGTCCCAGTGTCCCTCTCACACTCTCCTCAAGGTGCTGACTTTCTTTCCCGATGTCCCAGTGTCCCTCTCACACTCTCCTCAAGGTGCTGACTGTCTGTCCCAGTGTCCCTCTCACACTCTCCTCAAGGTTCTGACTGTCTGTCCCGGTGTCCCAGTGTCCCCCTCTCACACTCTCCTCAAGGTGCTGACTGTCTGTCCCGGTGTCCCAGTGTGCCCCTCTCACACTCTCCTCAAGGAGCTGACTGTCTGTCCCGGTGTCCCAGTGTCCCCCTCTCACACTCTCCTCAAGGTGCTGACTGTCTGTCCCGATGTCCCGTGCCCCCCTCTCACCCTCTCCTCAAGGTGCTGACTGTCTGTCCCGGTGTCCCAGTGTCCCCCTCGCACACTCTCCTCAAGGTGCTGACTGTCTGTCCCGGTGTCCCACTGTCCCCTCTCACACTCTCCTCAAGGTGCTGACTGTCTGTCCCAGTGTCCCTCTCACACTCTCCTCAAGGTGCTGACTGTCTGTCCCACTGTCCCAGTGTCCCCCTCGCACACTCTCCTCAAGGTGCTGACTGTCTGTCCCGGTGTCCCAGTGTCCCTCTCACACTCTCCTCAAGGTGCTGACTGTCTGACCCGGTGTCCCACTGTGCCCCTCACACTCTCTTCAAGGTGCTGACTGTCTGTCCCGGTGTCCCAGTGTCCCTCGCACACTCTCCTCAAGGTGCTGACTGTCTGTCCCAGTGTCCCTCTCACACTCTCCTCAAGGTGCTGACTGTCTGTCCCGGTGTCCCAGTGTCCCTCTCACACTCTCCTCAAGGTGCTGACTGTTCCGGTGTCCCAGTGTCCCCCTCTCACACCCTCCTCAAGGTGCTGACTGTCTGTCCCAGTGTCCCAGTGTCCCCCCTCTCACAGTCTCCTCAAGGTGGTGACTGTCTGTCCCAGTGTCCCGGTGTCCCTCTCACACTCTCCTCAAGGTGCTGACTGTCTGTCCCGGTGTCCCAGTGTCCCTCTCATACTCTCCTCAAGGTGCTGACTGTCTGTCCCAGTGTCCCAATGTCCCCCTCTCACACTCTCCTCAAGGTGCTGACTGTCTGTCCCAGTGTCCCTCTCACACTCTCCTCAAGGTGCTGACTGTCTGTCCCCGTGTCCCACTGTCCCTCTCAAACTCTCCTCAAGGTGCTGACTGTCTGTCCCAGTGTCCCAGTGTCCCCATCTCACATTCTCCTCAAGGTGCTGACTGTCTGTCCCGGTGTCCCAGTGTCCCCCTCGCACACTCTCCTCAAGGTGCTGACAGTCTGTCCCAGTGTCCCTCTAACACTCTCCTCAAGTTGCTGACTGTCTGTCCCGATGTCCCAGTGTCCCCCATCTCACAATCTCCTCAAGGTGCTGACTGTCTGTCCGATGTCCCAGTGTCCCTCTCACACTCTCCTCAAGGTGCTGACTGTCTGTCCCAGTGTCCCAGTGTCCCCCATCTCACACTCTCCTCAAGGTGCTGTCTGTCCCGGTGTCCCAGTGTCCCTCTCACACTCTCCTCAAGGTGCTGACAGTCTGTCCCAGTGTCCCAGTGTCCCCCATCTCACACTCTCCTCAAGGTGCTGACTGTCAGTCCCGGTGTCCCAGTGTCCCTCTCACACTCTCCTCAAGGTGCTGACTGTCTGTCCCGATCTCCCAGTGTCCCTCTCACACTCTCCTCAAGGTGCTGACTGTCTGTCCCGGTGTCCCAGTGTCCCTCTCACATTCTCCTCAAGGTGCTGACTGTCTGTCCCAGTGTCCCAGTGTCCCTCTCACACTCTCCTGAAGGTGCTGACTGTCTGTCCCGATGTCCCAGTGTCCCTCTCACACTCTCCTCAAGGTGCTGACTGTCTGTCCCGGTGTCCCAGTGTCCCTCTCACACTCTCCTCAAGGTGCTGACTGTCTGTCCCAGTGTCCCTCTCACACTCTCCTCAAGGTGCTGACTTTCTGTCCCGATGTCCCAGTGTCCCTCTCACACTCTCCTCAAGGTGCTGACTGTCTGTCCCAGTGTCCCTCTCACACTCTCCTCAAGGTTCTGACTGTCTGTCCCGGTGTCCCAGTGTCCCCCTCTCACACTCTCCTCAAGGTGCTGACTGTCTGTCCCGGTGTCCCAGTGTGCCCCTCTCACACTCTCCTCAAGGAGCTGACTGTCTGTCCCGGTGTCCCAGTGTCCCCCTCTCACACTCTCCTCAAGGTGCTGACTGTCTGTCCCGATGTCCCGTGCCCCCCTCTCACCCTCTCCTCAAGGTGCTGACTGTCTGTCCCGGTGTCCCAGTGTCCCCCTCGCACACTCTCCTCAAGGTGCTGACTGTCTGTCCCGGTGTCCCACTGTCCCCTCTCACACTCTCCTCAAGGTGCTGACTGTCTGTCCCAGTGTCCCTCTCACACTCTCCTCAAGGTGCTGACTGTCGGTCCCACTGTCCCAGTGTCCCCCTCGCACACTCTCCTCAAGGTGCTGACTGTCTGTCCCGGTGTCCCAGTGTCCCTCTCACACTCTCCTCAAGGTGCTGACTGTCTGTCCCAGTGTCCCAGTGTCCCCCCAAACTCTCCTCAAGGTGCGGACTGTCTGTCCCAGTGTCCCAGTGTCCCTCTCACACACTCTCCTCAAGGTGCTGACTGTCTGTCCCAGTGTCCCTCTCACACTTTCCTCAAGGTGCTGACTGTCTGTCCCAGTTTCCCTCTCACACTCTCCTCAAGGTGCTGACTGTTCCGGTGTCCCAGTGTCCCCCTCTCACACCCTCCTCAAGGTGCTGACTGTCTGTCCCAGTGTCCCAGTGTCCCCCCTCTCACAGTCTCCTCAAGGTGGTGACTGTCTGTCCCAGTGTCCCGGTGTCCCTCTCACACTCTCCTCAAGGTGCTGACTGTCTGTCCCGGTGTCCCAGTGTCCCTCTCACACTCTCCTCAAGGTGCTGACTGTTCCGGTGTCCCAGTGTCCCCCTCTCACACCCTCCTCAAGGTGCTGACTGTCTGTCCCAGTGTCCCAGTGTCCCCCCTCTCACAGTCTCCTCAAGGTGGTGACTGTCTGTCCCAGTGTCCCGGTGTCCCTCTCACACTCTCCTCAAGGTGCTGACTGTCTGTCCCGGTGTCCCAGTGTCCCTCTCATACTCTCCTCAAGGTGCTGACTGTCTGTCCCAGTGTCCCAATGTCCCCCTCTCACACTCTCCTCAAGGTGCTGACTGTCTGTCCCAGTGTCCCTCTCACACTCTCCTCAAGGTGCTGACTGTCTGTCCCCGTGTCCCACTGTCCCTCTCAAACTCTCCTCAAGGTGCTGACTGTCTGTCCCAGTGTCCCAGTGTCCCCATCTCACATTCTCCTCAAGGTGCTGACTGTCTGTCCCGGTGTCCCAGTGTCCCCCTCGCACACTCTCCTCAAGGTGCTGACTGTCTGTCCCAGTGTCCCTCTCACACTCTCCTCAAGGTGCTGACTGTCTGTCCCGGTGTCCCAGTGTCCCTCTCACACTCTCCTCAAGGTGCTGACTGTTCCGGTGTCCCAGTGTCCCCCTCTCACACCCTCCTCAAGGTGCTGACTGTCTGTCCCAGTGTCCCAGTGTCCCCCCTCTCACAGTCTCCTCAAGGTGGTGACTGTCTGTCCCAGTGTCCCGGTGTCCCTCTCACACTCTCCTCAAGGTGCTGACTGTCTGTCCCGGTGTCCCAGTGTCCCTCTCATACTCTCCTCAAGGTGCTGACTGTCTGTCCCAGTGTCCCAATGTCCCCCTCTCACACTCTCCTCAAGGTGCTGACTGTCTGTCCCAGTGTCCCTCTCACACTCTCCTCAAGGTGCTGACTGTCTGTCCCCGTGTCCCACTGTCCCTCTCAAACTCTCCTCAAGGTGCTGACTGTCTGTCCCAGTGTCCCAGTGTCCCCATCTCACATTCTCCTCAAGGTGCTGACTGTCTGTCCCGGTGTCCCAGTGTCCCCCTCGCACACTCTCCTCAAGGTGCTGACAGTCTGTCCCAGTGTCCCTCTAACACTCTCCTCAAGTTGCTGACTGTCTGTCCCGATGTCCCAGTGTCCCCCATCTCACAATCTCCTCAAGGTGCTGACTGTCTGTCCGATGTCCCAGTGTCCCTCTCACACTCTCCTCAAGGTGCTGACTGTCTGTCCCAGTGTCCCAGTGTCCCCCATCTCACACTCTCCTCAAGGTGCTGTCTGTCCCGGTGTCCCAGTGTCCCTCTCACACTC
This sequence comes from Mustelus asterias, assembly GCF_964213995.1. Classification (NCBI taxonomy): domain Eukaryota; kingdom Metazoa; phylum Chordata; class Chondrichthyes; order Carcharhiniformes; family Triakidae; genus Mustelus; species Mustelus asterias. The sequence goes on along the minus strand of NW_027590098.1, from coordinate 300,330 downwards.
TCCTCAAGGTGCTGACAGTCTGTCCCAGTGTCCCAGTGTCCCCCATCTCACACTCTCCTCAAGGTGCTGACTGTCAGTCCCGGTGTCCCAGTGTCCCTCTCACACTCTCCTCAAGGTGCTGACTGTCTGTCCCGATCTCCCAGTGTCCCTCTCACACTCTCCTCAAGGTGCTGACTGTCTGTCCCGGTGTCCCAGTGTCCCTCTCACATTCTCCTCAAGGTGCTGACTGTCTGTCCCAGTGTCCCAGTGTCCCTCTCACACTCTCCTGAAGGTGCTGACTGTCTGTCCCGATGTCCCAGTGTCCCTCTCACACTCTCCTCAAGGTGCTGA
>NW_027590097.1:805000-826696 GCF_964213995.1 Mustelus asterias | reverse complement strand
CTTGGCCTGACGAGGAGACAAATCAATTATCCACCCGTGAGAGTATCTCGGCAAATGACATCAAATGTCTTAGAGGAGATGCCTGTCAGGGGACTGCGCTTCAGCAAGGAAGAAATGGGACGCCATGTGAAATGTTGACAGACGAAACACAACTCTAACGACCGCACTGCCTTAATAGCGGCGAAGAAAGTCACAACAGTACAGCTTTTATTTGTGCATCTGGGTCATTTCAGCATGACATCAGCGACATTCGTAACATTGCACAAAATGCTGTGAGGACCTGCATTCACCAGGAAATTAATGCGATTTTTCGTAGGTCTTCTGAGTTTGTTTTCCAAAGGTAATTTGAGCTGCTGATGGAACCCATATTGCACTGAAGGCACCAAAATATGACGCTGCTTCGTTTATCAACAGGAAGGGATTCGATTCTTTAAATTACATGATAGTGTGTGATGAACGCATGAAGATCCTTAGTGTAAAGACAAACAACTAGGGACAAGATTATGACTCATTCTATGTTGAGAGTGCAGTGTTATATGGGACCATGAAAGATTATCTGGAATTACAGGATAACAACTGTGTGATAAGGGATAACCACTGAGAACGTGGTTTATGACAGCATTCTGCAACAAGCAAGCAGAGGAAAGAGACAAGCGTGCTCAAATGTGAGGTGCTGGAGAAGACAATTGGTGTAGGTCACGTTTTCGATGTCTGGACAATTCAGGGGGAACGTTGTGTATGCACCAGAAATAGTGACAAAGTTTGTTGTCGCATGTTGTGCATTGCACACCTTTGCCCTCCAGCATGGACTGAGCATTCAACCAGAAGAAGACTTGCCAACGAGGATGAAGGAGATGTTTCAGGGCAATATGGAGCCTGGTGGTGAAGCGCGAACTCCAGGTGACGCAAGGGCAGTTCGAGATCGCCTGGCAGCTGCTGATTTTGGACAATTGGCTGTCAAAATGTATTATTCATATATCCAAACACTCCCCTTCCCTCCCTTGCATCCATTCCTTCCTTCAAACCCCCCACCACCCTTCCTCCCTGTTCACAGAAAGACATAAACCATTTCGTTGAAGCAGAAAATGTTTTATTGTTTATGGTGGTAAAGTTAGAAAATATATTTTATTACAATTTTTTGAAAAGTTGAGGTAATTACGTTGAGATAAATGTGAACATCGTTAAGGTTTTATCGTTATCCAATATTTTCCATTAGACTCAAAATTGTAAAGATTATTTATTGCAAAATTAAACATCAAAACGCAACATTGAAATATGAGAACACGAATTGTGTAATGGAAATACAGAAGGCAAAAATATTAACCATCAACATATCGGAATAAAAATTAAAATGGAACATGCATAAAAGGAGAGGGTTATTGAGGTAGGGGTCGCAGTATTGCAGGTAGAGGAGAGGGACCCAAAATCTTGCTGTATCGTCCCTGGGCCCTTCCCCATCCACGTGGCCTTTCTTCCTGCATCGCTGATGGAGCCGAATCTTGCCCAGCGGTAACTGTCCCTAAATGGGGAGGCTCCGGTACAGGGTGTGCAGCATCAGGTGTCACCACTTCATTTATTATCTGCTGAAGAACTCATGCTGCTCTCTGAGCAGCTCATTCCGCTACAACAGCAACTCATTCATGGTGTTACATGAATAGGGTGTGGGTGGGATTCTTGTCAGCACAGGGTTGACCTCACCTGCTACGATGCCCGTGGCGGGTAGAATGGGAAAATACACCCCTATGATTCTATGACTTTAAATAATGCTTTCGCAAATTTGAAACAACAAAAATATTTGTTTATTTATACAAATTCAATAATACTCATGTTCAATAATTAAAATAAAACTAAATGTTCCAGTTTCAGTGAGCCAATAACAGTAGAATTAGCTACTTAAAAATAGCAAAAAACATGACATTGAAATTCAAATACATACCTTTTACAAAGGCAAGGTCCCGTTTTCAATGCAAAACTGCTGTCAGGCGTCTGTACCTAAGCGGGCGTTCCCAGGCCTGCCCCGTCATAAGGGGGCGTGGTTATCAATCTCTTGCGACACGCTGGAGTCAGGCCACACGGCTTCCCTGTGGGCCCAGGGCTGCTGCACATTCGGCTGGTCAGGAAACGTAAATTTGTTTTGTTTTATTGTTGGCGGACCATACTTTCCCGCCTGCGATCGGAATTCACGGGCCAATAACACGTGGTCTCAAACTATTCCCCGGCTCTCCGTTCATCGTAATCTTTGTTTTGAAAGATTCTGAGGAAGAGTCCTTACTGCGCTAGCAGTTTCTACGCCAAACCATGTTTCCCTTTTCAAGTCACATGCTGCCACTAAATTTCAGAAATCTGTATAATCTCTCCGGTGCCGAAAGAAGGCTGGCAGCCCATCGATTGTGTACCGACTGTCTGAAAGAGCATGTTACCCAGGAGAAACACAAGCTTCACTTCCCGCCCTATGGCAGGAAACAGGAACACCCGAAGAAAAGCTACAGAGACGCGGGAGAACCTGCAAACGCCACACAGACTGTCACCCAATGCCAGAATTGAGCCTCATTCCTTGCCCTGAGATGACAACGATCTAATCTAATAATGAGCCATGGAGAAATGTTATATTCCAATAAAATGTCTGCAACAGAAAAAAGCAAATTCTCCTGTTTAATTCGAGACAGCAACATTTTTTCGTACATCGACGATTTCGTGCGAATTCATGCTTTTGTCTGGACCTGGGATTTTTAAAAGTAAATTTTACATCCAATTTCGGCCGATCTGCCACCTTCACATGGTCGATTCCCAACGCTGTTATTCACTTCCGGGTGTTACCTGTCTCCATTTCTGGTGCCCATTACATGCCCAACGATTTTCACAGCAAGAGTGAGTGCAGCCTTTCACACCCCATGACCTGTAAGGACTCAATCCCATTTTAACAATTATTCAGATCCATCACACATGTTCCGATGTTGCCGCTTTTCAAATTGGCGCTGCTGATTTGTCTTCCTTCTTCCGTATATACGTTTCCAACCCATTGTGGTGGACAGAGCTCTCAACCGTATCCATCGCACCTCCTGAACAACTGCTCTCACTCTTCCCACCCCCCTGAACCAGGATGATGCACGTTTTTAACCTCGTCCTCGTTTTTAATCTCATCAAGTTCATATTCAAATGATCATCCTCTGCCACTTCTGCCAACTCACGTTCATTGACTCAGATAAACACATCTTTCTCTCAATTCCGAACCCCCTCCCCCCCCCCCCCCCCCCGCGCCTTTTGTCAGCATTCCGCAGGATCCATTGCATCCGGGATATCATAGCTCATTCTTCCATCATCCCCGTCACCTCACTCCCTAACCTTGATACCTTCACGTGCAATCTGAGAAGGTGCACCATCAGCCTTTTTACCTGCTCACGTCTCAGCGGGGGTGTGAAACATGGATGGAATGGTTGGGATTACAAGGCTTCCGCTGATTTGCAGATTTGGGTCCAGGTTCTCTACTTGTAGAATCATAAGAGCTGGAAAGAATTCTGGAAATTCTCATCACCATTCTGCGGAATTTCTGATGCAGACAAATTTGTTGAAATTGCCATGGGAATTCAAGATTTTGGTGCATGATCCCCACTGCCTGGGACTCTGCTGGAATATGACTGTTGCAATGGCTCAGAACATGTGTGCCGCTCGGTCGGCTGTGAAGTGAGGAGTGTACGTGGAAATTGTGGGTTTTTGTGACCTTGCATGAGAGCGAAGACAGAACATGCTTTGAGTGACAGCCAGTATGTCCCCTTGAGGATTGCAACAGACTTCTCCCAGGTTGTTTAGAATTCATGCGGCCAATTACCCTGCAGTCGCAACTGTCCAATCATCAATCTTAATCCAAGACTTTGGAAGGTTCGGACTTTCCCAGTCATAATTACAAATTTTATAGACAGTTCTAATTACTGGCCTGGCCCAACGGACTTGTGTATTTCCCCTTCCATCCGATGATACTACATCAAAACTCTGACCAACCCTCAAATATCTGGTAAACTCGCAAAAGCCCGATCAACACGCGAAAATCTGGCTCCCTGTCAAATAGCTGCGAACCCCTGGGTCCACCTACCCACAACATCTCACACCAAACTCTACCCAGGCTAACGCACAAATACCCGACCAGCTCCTGAGAACTGAATGCCTCCGAAAGTGTTCCAAACGACAGCAGCCCATCCAGTGACCAAGGAAATAACAAACCCAAGCACTCTGTACCATCTGCCTGAATTAAAGTGCTCAACTCTCCACAAGAATCCTGCATCTCCCTCTTCAATAAAGCCTTATCCTACTCTCCTGTTGTCCTTCCAGGTAGAAAAAAACTGGTTATAGAGTCATAGATTCAGAGAGGTTTACAGCATGGAGACAGGCCCTTCGGCCCTACTTGTCCATGACGTCCTTTTTTTAACCTCTAAGCTAGTCCCAACTGCCCGCATTTGGCCCATATCCCTCTATGCCAATCTTACCCATGTAACTGCCTAAACGCTTTTTAAAAGACAAAATTGTACCCGCCTCTGAAAATGTTCCATGGCTTCCGTTCCCCCGAAGCTGCTGCCCTGTCTGTGAAGGGCTCTGAAAGCTGCTGTGATATTCAATTCGCAAAATGCTCGTAGAATCGGCTAATAAAATGTAATTTCTGAACCTGGCACTTAAAAGTAGTTTCAAGCTGACTCTTTAGCCTCTCCTTCGATGTTCCGGTCCAACACGTTTAATCTGCAACTTTCTGTTGATGCATTGTAGCAAAATGAAATAAAAAGAAACCCAGCACAACTGAACATTTCATCAAAAATAGAGAAAAGTGAATTTGCCAACTCTGCATGGGGTATATTATCACTGCTGTATCGATACGTACAGTGCACAGTTTTTTAAAGTTTATTTATTAGCGTCAACAATATTCTTACATTAACAAGGCAACGAACTTTCTGTGAAAATCATCCAGTCGCCACACTCCCGCGCCTGCTCGGGTACACTTAGGGAGAATTTAGCATGGCCAATGCACCTAACTAGCACGTCTTTCGGACTGTGGGAGGAAACTGGAGCACCCGGAAGAAAACCACGCAGACACGGGGAGAGCGTGCAGACTCGGCACAGTGACGACAGTGGAAATCAAACCCGTGCCCCCACCACAGTGAGGCAGCACTACCAACTACTGTGCCACCGTGCCGCCCCTGGGAATCGAACATTGTCCTCTCACCCTCATTTCTATCACTCCCAATGCACTGCTGGAGGTTTGATTACGTTGAAGGTCAATACTTTTAAAAACTAAGTTGGAAAAATTCGATTTATATTGCTGAATTCGTCTCTGTAAGCTATCCAAGCACAACCGTTATTCTGAAAAGAACATACTGACCCAACAATAATCACGACAACATTGTTTGCAAACTTAGAGATCCGCTGAGCTGTTTCTGTACAATGCCATTGAACAAACCATCACTGCATGTTACACAACCGGTTACTCACTGAAAGCAGTGGGACATAGTGACCCAGGAATGGGATGGAGTGACTGATGGAAATGGGATGGAGTGATTGAGTGTCGTGGGATGCTGTGTCGGAGTGGAGTGAAATTTACTGACTGAAGTGAGTGGGATACAGTGACCTATGATTAGGATGTAGTGACTCAGTGTTGTGTGATTCAGAGGATGAGGGGTTTGCGATTTGGTTGTCGAGAGGAGTAGGATTTAGACATTAAGTCGAATGTGATTTAGTGACTAGGAAAATGGGATGCAGTTACTGAGGGGAGTTGGATATAGTGACGCTGAAAAGTGGAATGCAGTGGCTGAGGGCGCGAACATGTGGAGACTGAGTGGAGTGGGATGGAGAGACTGAGGGGAGTGAGATTTAGTGGTTGAGGAGAATGCGAACAGTCACTGAGGTGTAGGACATATCGATTGATTGGAATGGTGTGTAGTGACTTAGGAGTGGTGTACTGACTGTGAGAATGATTGTATATTGATTATCCAAAGTGGAGTACAGTGACTTATCAGAGTGAAGTGAATTGATTGAGGGGACTGGGATGCATAGTCCAACGAGAGTGTGATGTTATCACTGCATCTAGTAGGTTACAGTGGTCATGAGAGTGGGCTTAATGATTATGGAAGTGGAATACACTAACTTGAGAGGATGGGTTGTATTGATTGAGGGGAGAGGGCAATGCCTTGACTGAAGCTCATTTTATTAACTTGCTGGAGTGCAAGCACTCAGTGAGGTGGGTGAGAAGCAGTCGCTTAGATGAGTGGGCTGTGGTGATGATGACAAGTGGAATATAGTGATTTTGGGGAGAACAATTTAAAGTGTATTTATTAGTCACAAGTAGACATATATTAACAATGCAATTAAGTTACTGTGGAAATCCCCTAGTCGCTGCACTCCGGCGCTTCTGGTACACTGAGGAACAAGTAAGCATGGCCACTTCACAAACCAACACATCATCGGACTGTGGAAGGAAACCGGAATACATGGAGGAAATCCACTCAGACACAGGGAGAACGTGCGAACTCCGGGAATCGAACCCGGGTCCCTGGCGGTGTGAGGCAGCAGTGCTAACTACTATGCCACCGTGCCGCCCATGAACAATGTAATAATTGAGGGGATTAGGATGCATTGTCTGTAATGAACGTATTGTATGGCAGAACTGGTTCAAGGGGTTGAATTGCCTACTGCTCCTTTTTGGCATGTTCTTTGTGACTGAGCACAGTGGTTTAAAGTTATTGAGGCGAGAGGGACTGTTCTTAGTGACTGAGTTAAGCGGGTTGAAGTGAATGCAGTGAATGGGCTGCAGTGACTGATTCAAGAAGTGGCGACTGAAACGAGTGTAATCTAGTTATTGTGGAAAGTGGGATGCAGTGACTGGGAGAAGTGGGATGCAGTAACGGAGAGAAATTGAATATAGTGACTGAGGGGAGTAGAATGTCGCGACTGAGAAAAATGGGTTGAAGTGACTGAAGTCACTCACACTGATGCATTAAACTAAATTAGTTGTTCCATGCATCATTGTCATGATTTTATTGTTACTGCCGGATGTACTATTCATTGCACATTATTAACCCTGCACTATTTAAAAACATTCTGTATTCAGGTCCCGACCCAGAGCTCACTGACCCTTGTGTTGATCACACAGTCTTGTTCCAGGCCTGGAGGAGCATCGATTGTACTCAGAATGAGTCTTCTGGCCAGATCAAGTGTAATCAGAATCTGGACTTTGGATGATGCAGATTTAAAAGGTAAAGTGACGTGTATAACCCAATTAAGCTAGCTTAACTGAAGAGAAACAATTTCAGTTCAACTCGGAGAGCAAGGGAGAGGAGATGTGGACAGCTTCATGCTCCTGTACGAGAAATCCAGAGTATGTGCTTATAGTCTGGAGACACCTGTTGGAATTTAAATTCAGAAATGCAGTTGGAGTATGAAGTTATTGTCATTACTGGTAATGAAGGCAAGTAATGGCCTGTGGTCACATTCAGAGATGAATGTTCTCTCAGTTTGCCACACTTACCTTGTTTTTTTGCTCTGTGGCTGCCCCCATCTTACTGCTACCTCCCTTGTTTACTGATCACTCCCCCTCCATCGCCCCTACACCCCCAAGTCCACCACCACACACAATCGGTGTGCCCGCTCACTGTTTCATATAGCTTTTGAACTGTCCCTGTCCATTTGCCAAGCCCCCTCTGCATGTCCAGTCCCCTCTCCGCTATCTCAGTGCCCTCTTAAAATTCTCACTCTGCTTTGGGACCATTCGTTGCCCCGCTTACACTCGGTGCAATGCCCATAATCTCTACCCGACTGACATATCTGCGACCCCTCATCCCCACCCCCTTTCCATTTGGGATTTAGTGGTTTATCTTCTCGACTGGGACCAGTAAAAGCAGTTCTCTCCCAGGACTGCTCCTTTTCTACTTTCCTGTAATCTCTATGCCTTTGCAAAACAATCGCTGATCGCTCTCTCTTCCCATTTCTCCTTCAGTATCTCCTGATGTTCTGTGCCCTTTCCATTGTGCACTTCACCCTGTCCACTTCATGTTGTTGACGCCTTCATGTCTCCTCTCGCTCGGAGACATCAATCCTTCCCTTTTAACGTTGGACGTCTCCGAGTTCCTATCCCGCCTTGATTATTCACTGCACATTCGGCTCTTGGGACCAGGGCATCTCCTCATTTCCTGCTCTATTCTACACTATGAACTGCTGCTGGTTCCATCTCAATTTATGGCATTTCGAAGTAGCTTCCCTTTGCCCACATTCCCTTTGGAACCTGTCGATGCCTCACCTACTTTTGGGCATTCTGTCCCATCACTGGCCCACTACAATTTTTCAAAGTCACCACTGAGTTAGCAGAGTGGCGGGGCGAGTGGGGGGGGGGGGGGGGAGGGTGGCAGCGGGGAGGAAGGGGGAGTGGGGATAATATAACTGATACAGTATAATGAGAATGCATGTGAGGTTATGCGCTTTGAACAAAGAACAAATAACAAAATTGCAACACAGGATCAGTCCCTTCGGCCTTCCGAGCCTGCACTGACCATGCTGCCCGACTGAACTAAAACACCCTACCATTCCAGGGACCGTATCCCTCTATTCCCATCCCATTCAAGTATTTGCCAAGACGCCACTTAAAAGTCCCTATCGTATCTGTTTCCACTACCTCCTCAGGTGGCGTGGTTCAGACACCCACCATATTGTGTAAAAAAAAAACTTGCCTCCTACATCTCTCTAAACCCGTACATTGAACTTAAACCTATGTAATTGACTCTTCTACCCGAGGAAAAAGCTCCTGACTATCTATTCTATACATGCTCCGATTAATCTTGTAGACTTCTATCATGTAGCCCCTCAACCTCCGTCGTTTCAGTGAGAACAAACCAAGTTTCTCCAATTTCTCCTCATAGGTAATGCCCTCCATACGAGGCAACATCCTGATAAATATTTTATGTATCCTCTCTAAAGCCTCCACATCCTTCTGATAGTGTGGCAACCAGAATTGAACACTGTATCCCAAGTGTGGTGTAACTAAGGTTTTATAAATCTGCAACATGACTTGCCAATTTTTAAACTCAATGCTCCAGCCAATGAAGGCCAATAAACTATATGCCTTCTTTACTATATTTTCCACCTGTGTTGCCACTTCCATTGACCTGTGTACCTGTACACCCAGATACCTCTGCCTAGCAATCATTTTAAGGGTTCTGCCATTTACTGTATATTTCCCATCTGTATTAGACCTTCCAAAATGCATCAGCTCACATTTATCTGGAATAAACTCCATCTGTCATCCCTCCACCCAAGTGTTCAAACGATTTATGTCCGCCTGTATCCTCTGACGGTCCTCATCGCTATCTGCAATTCCACCAAACTTTGTGTCATCTGCAAACTAATCAATCAAACCAGTTACATTGACTTCCATGCCATTTGTATATATATTACAAACAGGAAAGGTCCCAGAACTGATCCATGAGAAACACCATTAGTTAAATTCCTCTATTCAGAAACGCACAGTTTCACTGCCACTCTCTGCCTTCTTGAGCCAGTTCTGTGTCCATCTTGCCAGCTCACCTTTGATCCCGTGCGACATCACCCTATGTACGAGTCTACCATGAGGGACCTTGTCAAAGGTCTTACTGAAGTCAACGTAGACAACATCCACTGCCCTATCCTCATCAATCATCTTCATCACTTCCCCGAAAAACTCGATCATGTTAGTGACCTGCCCTTCACAAAACCATGCTGCCTCCCGCTATTAAGTCCACTTACTTCCAACTCGGAATAAATGCTGTCTCGAAGAAGCCTCAACATTAATTTCCCTACCACTGAGGTAAGGCCCACCGGCCTCTAATTACCTGGATCATCCTAGCTATCCTTCTCAAACAAGGAAGCAAGATTGGCTATTCTCCAAATCTCTGGGACATCCTCTGTCGTAAGAAGTTTAACAACACCAGGTTAAAGTCCAACAGGTTTATTTGTTAACAAAAGCCACACAAGCTTTCGGAGCTCCAAGCCCCTTCTTCAGGTGAGTGGGAATTCTGTTCACAACCAGGGCATATGAAGACAAAGAATCAATTTACATGAATAATGGTTGGAATGCGAATACTTACAGCTAATCAACAGAACAGACTGAAATAGTGAATTCTAACTTTCTATGCTATAGCTTTGCATCTGCTCAGTGAGATATAAGGAACAAGGAAAGGGCAAACTGCATTTCCGAGGCTCTGATCCTGTGCAATGCTGCGCCAGTGTTCCTTTCGTTCTCGGGATGTCGGTTTGAGAGGAAATGTTATAACTGTTGTCCAACTTAAATTTCCTTTGGATATGGGGTGCTGAGAATTCATTAGCCGCTGTAATGCATGGGTTTGTGGTTTGTCATGTGTGTTTCTGTGAGTGTATGGCTGCATGTTGTGTGCATTTAAGAGAGATTCTGTGTTTCTCTCTGTAAGTCTCTCTGTGTGTCAGTACATGGGTAAGAGTGTTCAAGTGTGTGAATTTGTGAGTGTTTGGGTGTCAGTTTCTGCCTGTGTGTCTGGGAATATATGCAGATGTATTATCTTGGAAACAGGAATTACAGAGTGCATCAGAGTTTACCCACTCCCATTCTGAATGGGATTAGTGTCTCAAAGGTGCACGAGATGTACACATTACAGTCTGAGATCATCCCCAACTACAATCTCCAGACAATATTTCCCTTGGAGAATGAGGGATCAGAGTTCATGTACAGTGTCTGGTGATAAAAGGGTTAATTCACCAGCTAGGATCCCTGCTACAAACTTCAATCCCTGTCAATATTGTTCAATATTCACGCTGCAGTAACCGGTTCTCAGATGCAGACATGGGAGTTACTCAACTTGTGGGAGGCTCACAAAGAGCAGCGCCTGCAGTAGCTGTGAGCCGCCAGCAGATGATGGCACTGTATCACTGTCATCAATAGATAGTTAAAGCAATGCTGAGGAGAGGCTGGTGGAGCCTTTAATTCATTCACAGAGACAGAGAGGAAACTCTGACAAGATTGACCAATCTGCCCTCTGCTGGGTACGGTCAGAATCACACACACACTGTTCTCTCATTGAGGCATTATCCTTGCTGCTCCCTTTTGAAAGGAGGTTGAAGACTCTGTTGCTGAGAACACTTACAACACATTGCTGCTTAAACAATGGTTTGCAGCAATCTTTCCTTCAATGTGGAGACTAAAACTGCAACAGTTTTCCAGCTGGGGATCTCAACCAAACCAGGTAAGCAGGGAAATCACTGCCAGGTTGGAGGGGCTAATGGAATAGGGAGGGAGAGGGGCAGGAATGAAGGGTTTGGAAGAGGCTGTCGAAGATCTTCGCAATTCAGGACTTCACTATAACCGGTGGAGCAGCAATGTTCATAGATTGAAATGTTCACACTGTCACTCTCAGTCCCGGTCTGGATTCCTGCAGCGACTCCAGCTGTCTCTTTCCATTTGGACTGAACCGATTAAACTCCAGCCTGAAACAGAGTAAAGATGAAACAGGAAATAAACAGATTGAACAACAGAGTAAATAACAGGAGACTGGAGTTAATGGGACAAATCTTCTGGTCTCTGGATCGCCAGAGACCAGACACACATCCGAAGATGAGCATCGGGACCCTGTGGATGTCCTGACGCACTGATCTACCTGGGAATTGTCCCAGAGGTATTAACTACTACTGGGGAACTCCCCTGCTGCAGTTAGAGTCAGAGACCTGGGCAGATCCACAAAATTTACCTGGATAATTATTCATGTAATGTTAGACAGCTCACCACCTGGGCTAATACCTGAACAGCAGAACAGAGTCCCCCAATCACTTCCCACTGATCCTCATAATCCACCTCCCACAATCTGACTAGACCCACGCCCCCCAACTCATCCCTACCTCCTCTCCAGCACGACTACCTCCCACTAGCCTTTGAACACATCTAACTAAGCCTCCAAACTTGACTTCACCCTGACCCAACCTCTCCTGACTTGACATAGAAAGGTAGGAGCAGCAGGAGGTCATTTGGCCCTTCGAGCCTGCTCCACCATTCATCGCAATCATGGCTGATCGTCCAACTCAGTAGTCTAATCCTGCATTCTCCCAATAACCTTTGATCGTGTTCGCCCCAAGCGCTGTATCCAGCTGACACTTGAATACATTCTTGACTAAGCGTCTGACTTATCAGAGACGGGTGAGATCCTACATAAATATTTCTCATCTGTATTCACTGTTGAGGAAAGCTTGGATGTTAGGGAACTTGGGGAAATAAATCGTGATGTCTTGATGTGTTTATATATTACAGAGAACGAGGTGCTGGAAGTCTTGAAGCGCATCATGGTAGATAAATCCCCGGGACCTGATAAAGTGTATCCCAGGATATTGTGGGAGGCTGGGGAGGAAATTGTGGGTCCCCTAGCAGAGATATTTGAATCATCGATAGTCACAGGTGAGGTGCCTGAAGATTGGAGGGTGGCAAATGTTGTGCCTTTGTTTGAAAAGGGCTGCAGGGAGAGGCCTGGGAACTACAAGCCGCTGAGCAGCACATCTGTAGTGGGTAAGTTGTTCGAAGGTATTTTGAGAGACAGGATCTACAGGCATTTAGAGATGCAAGGACTGATTAGGAACAACTAGCATGGCTTTATGAGTGCAAAATCATGTCTCACAAATTTGATTGAGTTTTTTGAAGAGGTAACTAAGAAGGTAGATTAGGGCAGTGCAGTTGATGTTGTCTACATGGACTTTAGTAAGGCCTTTGACAAGGTACCACATGGTAGGTTGTTGCAAAAGGTTAAACCTCATGGGACCCAGGGTGAGGTAGCCAAATGGATACAAAATTGGCTTGATAACAGAAGACAGAGGGTGGTTGTAGAGGGGTGTTTTTCAAACTGGGGGTCTCTGACCAGTGGTGTGCCTGAGGGATCAGTGCTGGGTCCACTGTTATTTGACATTTATATTAATGAGTTGGATGAGAATTTAGAAGGCATGGTTAGTAAGTTTGCAGTTGACACCAAGACTGGTGACATAGTGGACAGTGAAGAAGGTTATCTAGGATTACAACGGGATCTTGATCAATTGGGCCAGTGGGCTGACGAATGGCAGATGGAGTTTAATTTAGATAAATGTGAGGTGATGCATTTTGGTCGATGGAACCAAGGCAGGGCTTACTCAGTTAATGGTAGGGCGTTGGGGAAGTTTTGGAACAAAGATATCTGGGGTTCAGGTTCATTGCTCCTTGAAAGTGGAGTCACAGGTGGACGGGGTGGTGAAGAACGCATTCGACATGTTTGGTTTCATTGGTCAGAACATTGAATATAGGAGTTGGGACGTCTTGTTGAAGTTGTACAAGACATTGGTAAGGCCACACTTGGACTACTGTACAATTCTGGTCACCCTATTATAGAAAGGATATTATTATACTAGAAAGAGTGCAGAAAGGATGCTACCGGGACTTGATGGTTTGAATTATAAGGAGAGGCTGGATAGACTGGGACTTTTTCTCTCTGAAGCGTAGAAGGCTGAGGGGTAATCTTATCGAGGTCTATAAAATAATGAGGTGCACAGATCAGCTAGATAGTCAATATGTTTTCCCAAAGATATGGGAGTCTAAAACTAGAGGGCATAGGTTTAAGGTGAGAGGGGGAGAGATACAAAAGTGTCCAGAGGGGCAATTCTTTCACACAGAGGGTGGTGAGTGTCTGGAACAAGCTGCCAGAGGTAGTTGTAGAGGTGGGTACAATTTTGTCTTTTAAAAAGCATTTAGACAGTTACATGGGTAAGATGGGTAGAGAGGGATATGGGTCAAACGCAATTGGGACTAGCTTAGGGATTAAAAAACAGGTCCGTATGGACAAGTTGGGCCGAAGGGCCTACTTACATGCTGTGAATCTCTAAGACTCTATGACTTAACCTCATTACCCCAGAACCACCCCACCGCACTAACCTCTCCAAGGCTATTAACCAACTCCAACCCCCCATCACACAACCACATCTGACTAGACCCCAACAACATTATCAACTCCCAGCCACCATCCAAACTCCCGATTCACATCCAACCCAACACAATACAACTCGTCCACTCCCCCGACACCCCAAACTAATCCTCCAACCTCTCCCCAGCTCCCTGACTAACCATTCATCCAGCGACGAACCAACCCATTCACTTCCCCATCAACTAACATTTCGGGAGCTCCCCAGGGTCACTGAGCAGTAAATAGGATGTGTGTTCTCTTCCCCAACTCTATTCTGATGGTGCTCCCCGAATTCACTGTCCTGTAAATTGGGTGTGTGCTCTCTCTTCCCCGACTCTACTCAGCTGTGATGGAGACCCCTGGCGTCACTGTGCTGTAAATAGGGTGTGTGCTCTCTCTCTTCCGCAACTCTTGTCTGCTCTGATGGAGCTCCCCAAGGTCACTGTGCTGAAGATGCGCGGAGAAATATGCAGCACTTTCAGGTTGGGAGGATTTTCAATCTGCTTACCAATGCCGCTGCTTGGAAGATTCAGGCCCATTTATATTTTAAATCTATTTATATTTTAATTACTACATTAAAAATTAACACAAACACTCACTTTATCTTCTCCAGGCTCCTGCAGGTCAGTATGAGGCGGCGGAGAGCAGGGACAGATTGGTCTGTGAAGGAGTTTGATTCCAGGTCCAGAAACCTCAGTGCCTGGTTTGTACTGAGAGCAGAGGAGAGATCCTTAGCACAAGAATCTGTGAGAGTGTTCTCATACAGACTGGAGATCAGAGACAGAAATAACAGGAATCAGGCTAAATCCCCAGTGTTTTAAATAATACTATTAATAACAATAATAATGTATTGTATGAGACATTCCAAAAACATAACTTGCATTTCTATAGAATGAGGAAATACTCAATGCTGAAAATGAAATTTAAATAAACTGGAAATGCTCAGCAGGTTAAAGAAATAGAAACAGGGTTAAAGTTTGAGCTTCCATTGGAACTGGGAACGGGCAGTGAATTGACAGGTTTGAAGTGACAGCGGTGGGTGGCTGGGGAAGAAACAAAGAAAGGACAAACTGGAATTACAGGAGTGATTAAATGATAAAAGTGATGATGGGACAGGACCATAATCACAGGATCCTCATGTCCTTACTCGGAGTGGCTCAGGAGGGACATGGGATGGTCAGTGGTTTGGGAATGCAGTGTGTGGTGAGGTTGAAGATAATGGCTGTGATTTTACATGAAGCTCTGAAGTTTCAACATGGGGATTGGAAATGGGAGGTGTGTCCGTGTGGGCAGGATAGGCAGAGTTATGAAGGTGATACTGTCAGAGGCGGACAATTAACGACTGGCAGGCAGGGGGAGCTGCCCACTGAGGCAGCCTGAGCAGGGGGCAGTCCCGGTTCAGGCAATGCTGGCACCATCTCCAAAGTAACAGTTTTAAAAACCCCAGGTTAAAGTCCAACAGGTTTATTTGGTTGCAAATACCATTAGATTTCGGACCGTTGCTCCTTCGCCAGATGGAGTGGTATTTTGCTCTCAAACAGGACACAGAGACACAAAATCAAGTTACAGAATACTGAATAGAATGCAAATCTCTACAGCCAACCAGTTCTTAAAGATACAGACAAAGTGAGTGGAGGGAGCATTAAGCACAGGTTAAAGAGATGTGTATTGTCTCCAGACAGGATCCTATCAGTAACCCCCACAGCTTGCCTCCTGGACTTGCTGGCTGTCCTGTTTTTGTCACTGTCATGTTTCCTGTAGACGGTTGGAAATGTATTTGAAAGTCAGGAGGTGAGTTATCCTGCGCAGAATTCCTGGCATTTAATCTTCTCTAAAAGCCACAGTGTTGATATGTCTAGTCTGTTTCTAGCCAGTGGTAGCATCCAAGATGCTGATAGTCAGGATTCAGGTGATGATAATGCCATTGAATGTAAAGGGAGTTGATTGTATTCATTCTTGGTGGAGATGGTCATCTCCTGGCACTTGTCAGCCTTCCTTGAATATTGTTCAAGCCTTGCTAAATATGGGCACATCCTGCATCACTATCTTGAGTGTCGAGAATGGTGCTGAAGTTTGTGCAGACATCAGCAAACATCTCCAGTTCTGACGCTATGATGGAGGAAATGTAATTGATTAAGCAGCTAAACATGGTTTGGACGAGGGCACTCCCCTGAGAAATTCCTGCTGTGATTTCCTGGAGATGAGATGACCCTCTCTTCACCCACTCCGACAAACTGAGATAGCTGTGAAATAAACCCCTATCAACTGCTTGGAAAGTAACTATGCTCACAATTATATATCTGGCATTGCATTTCGGGACTCCTGTGGTGTAGGTGCATCCACAGTACTGTGAGAAAGAGAGTCCCAGGATTTTGACACAGTCACTGTGAAGGAACGATGATATATTTCCAAGTCAGGATGGTGTGTATCTTGGAAGGGAACTTCCAGATGGTGATGTTTCCATTCATCTGCTGCCCTTGTCCTTCCAGGGATAGAAATTACAAGACTGGACAGTGCTGTGCAACGAGTCATGGTGAGTTGATGCACTGCATCTTGTAGATGGTCCAACAACCATAACTGTCTTCCTTTGTGCTGGTATTACTCCAATCAGCAGATAGTTTTATTCTCTCATTTCCATTGACTTCAGTTTTTCTCTGGCTCCTTTTGCTACATGTGGTCGTATTCTGCCTTGATGTCAAGGGCAGACACTTTCATCTCACATCCTGAGCTCAGCTCTGTTGTCCGTGTTTGCATCAAGGCTGTAATGAGGTAAAGGACTGAGTGACCCTGAGTAAGCACACGCTCAGAGTCAGCGAGCAGATCATTGTTAATTATGTGTCACTTATTAGTCCCGTTAGCCTTCCATTACTGTGCTGATGATCGAGAGTAGACTGATGGGGTGGTAAATGGACAGATTGGATTTGTTCTCTCCTTTTTGTGTACGGTCATATCTGGACAATTTCCCACTATTTTGGGTGAACTGTAGCTGTACGGGAACAGCTTGGCAAGGAACAGATGAACTTCTGGACCAGTAATCTCCAGTACTGGAATATTGTCAAGACCTATGGTCTTTGCAGTATCCGTTAACTTTAGCTATTTCTTGACATCATGTGGAGTGAATGGAATGAGCTGATATCTGTGATGTTGGGGCCCTCTGGATGGTTCAGCCACTGAAGTTAGTTACTAATATTTGAACCATATCTTTTGCACTGATGTGCTAGTCTCCTCCGTCATGAGGATGGGATATTTGTGGAACCTCCTCCTTCTGTTGTTTCTTCGTGCACTATCATTCACAGCTAAATGTGGCAGGACTGCAGAGCTTACATCTGAGCCGAGGACAGCAGAATTTCCTGAATGAGGAAACCTGCTGCTGGAAAATCTCCAGTAAAACCGTCAGTGATATGAAACAGGGTTTTTAGATAATCCTTTTCCTATGTGAGGACCTTCTGGGAAGAGGGAACTCCCGGTAATTCCCGGAGATAGAACACTAGCCATACCTGCAGAAAATGTAGAGCGTGTTTACTGTGGAATGTAGCGGGGGACACCCCTCCCCTGTAAACTAATCAAACAGAAACAGTTCAGCTTTCTAATGGGAAAATAATCTTTCCTTGTTGTATCAAATCTAGGGAATGGATCTTAAAGCAACAGTTAGCACAGTTTCACACTTTAACTCACCCTGAGATATTATACAGATGATGTAATTTCAATAGTTAAGAAGCACAGGGAATCCCGAGGGATCCACTCTCACAGCTTTCTCATTTAACTCTTAGTAAAATGTACAATTCTCAGAAAATGCTGGATTTATGTAACAGCAGAAATGATTTGAATTTCTGGAAACGTAGCAGGGTCAGTGAGATTCAGGAGGGTAATTCTGATGATGAGGAAATGAGACCAGAATGTGGGACATGTTTAAAAATTACTTGCTTGTTCACAGGATGTGGGCATCACCTCCTCTAGGGGCCATTAGCAGTGGGAAATAAATGCTGGTCTAGCCAGCGACACCCATATCCCATGGACAATTAAACAAAATATACATTTTGAGAGATGTAAAACTGGTTTCCCCCAGTAGGCAAACCAGTGAGAGTGAATTGTTCAATTGTTTCAATGCTGACTATTGCCTTTTCCATTCAACAGAAAGGGTTTGATATTATCTGATTTAATATTGTCACATTTATTCGTGCCAAACCATACCGTACATAGGGAAGGAAAGGAAAGAGTCCAGAATGCAGTGTTACAGTCACAGCGAGGGTGTGGAGAAAGATCAACGTGGGTGAGGAATAGTATCGCAACTTGAATCAGTTCACCACTGGTGCTACGTTTCTGGCACAAAAATAGATCCAGCTATTTTTCCTGCTGAACATTAATCTGAATATAATGTGTTTCTCACTTTCTCCATTTAGTCTGGGTCGCAATAAAGTGGGAGATTCAGGAGCGAAACTATTGTCTGCGGCTCTGAGGAATCCAGAATGTAAAATACAGAAACTGCAGTAAGTATCAGACTGTGTGAGATTGTGTGAATAATCAGTGGATGTCTGACACTGTAAATTATTATCAGTGTCAGTAATCGTGTCATTAATAATCATTCCACATCATTCCTGTCAGTATTCGTGTTAAACACCACGGATTCGCTCTGATTCCTGTAATCTTTCTCTCTCTGATCTCCAGTTTGGAGAGTAACAGCCTCAGATATTCTCACCTCTGCTCTCAGTACAAACCAGTCAGTGATGTGTCTGAACCTGAGTTACAATAAACTGCGAGATTCAGGAGTGAAAGAATTAACTAATCATTTATAATTATTCTCAAAACCATTCATGAGAATAAAAAAGATGGACAAAACATTGAAATGTTTATAGAATTACCAGATATGGCTGGTCACATGTTCAATTTAGTTTAATTTGTCATTCAGATTATAGATGTTTATGTCTGTCGGCTTCTCAGTTTGATTAAATGTAGAAAACTGCTGTATATCGGTGAGGCAGATTACAAGCTACATTGAATTCTGACGACTTTTATCCCGAGGGATCCACTCTCAAATTTACGTGAAACGGAGCTTAAGGAGCATCTGAAAAGAGAATGCAGAGATGGAGGTGGGGAGGGTTATGAAGAGAATTCCAGAGCTTACAGCCCAGCAGTTCAAGGCACAGCTCAGCTGGCAATGGCAATAATCACAGTGCAGAATAGTCTGAATGATGTCCCTATCAATAATGGACATTGTTTTTAAGAACACAAATAATGATACTAAATATACCATTGCTATCAGTATTCGTGTTGTTAAGAACAATGTCCGCTATTAGTAGACACAAAATAAGCTTGGCAGCAAAGTTGAAGACCGTGAAATAAAGGAGGCAAAGGCAGCCTGGATATGAAGTTATCTGAGTGACAGGAAACAGGCAGGAGAGGTGAACTGTACCTTTTCATTTATAGGAAGCTGACAGTGGCTTTCCCCAGCAACCAGTACTGTGTTACTCCGACTAACTTTCTTTACTTATACTATCAAATGAGACTTGGGTTTATCTAAAAATGCGATGTGAACCTGGTGAAGCTCCAGCACACGGCCACCAGACCACAGAGCGGACGCAGCATATGATAGACCGAGCTCAATCACACCAAAACCAATGGATCAGATCAGAGATCTGCTGTCTTGCCACATCCAGTCATAAATAGTGTTAGACATGGCACAAAATGTTGGACATGCCGGTTACATTAGGCGACACGGTGGCACAGTGGTTAGCACTGCTGCCTCACAGCGCCAGGGACCAGGGTTCAATTTCGCCTTGGGTGACGTTATGTGTCGAGTTTGCACATTCTCCCAGTGTCTGTGTGGGTTTCCTCTGGGTGCTCCAATGTTCTCCCACAGTCCAAAGATGTGCAGATTCAGTTGATTGGCTATGCTAAGTTGTCCCTCGGTGTATCAGCGCATGTAGGTTATGGGGATTAGTGGGCCGTATATGTGGAGCAGAGATTGGGCCTGGGTAAGATATTCTTTCAAAGAATTGTTGAACATTCGATGGGCCAAAGGACCTCCTTCTACACTGTGGGAATTCTATGATTTTATATATATAAGCCACAAGAATCCCATCATTAATGATGAGGGAACCCAAAGCATCAGTACAAATGACGAGGCTGAAATATTAGCAGCCATCTTCAGCCAGAAGTGCTGAGTAGAATGATTAATCTCGGCCTCCTCCTGAGGTCCCCAGCATTACAGATGACAATTTGATTCACTGCATGTGAGGTCAGGAAATGACTGAAGGCGCTGCGTACTGCAAACTCTGTCAGCCTGGCAGTACCTCAGCAATGGTACTGAAGAATTGTCCTCCATAACTAGCCATTCCCCAAGCAAAGCTGTTCCAGTACAGCTACAAAACTGGATCTACTGGACAATGTGGTAAGAAGCAGGGCAAATCCAATCTGATGAATTGCTACTCCATCAGTCTGCTCTTAATCATCAGAAAAGTGTCATCCTTCCAGTGCCTCATGAACATCACTGCAGGAGTTCCTGAGGGTGATGTCCAAATCCCAACCACCTTCAATTGCTTTATCAATGTCCTGCCTTCCATTATAATGTCAGAAGTGAGAATGCTCACTAATGATTGCACAGTGCTCAGTACTGTTCACAATTCCTCAGAGACTGAAGCAGTCCATGTCCATAAACAGCAAGACCTGCACAAAACAGAAAATGCTGGAAAGGCTCAGCATGTCTGACAGCTTCTGTGGAGAGAGAACAGCTAACCCTTCGAATCTGGATGACTCTTCAACAGAGCTAGCATCTTTAGGTCTGAAGAACGTTCAGGCTTAACCTGATAAATGGCAAGTAATGTTTCACTGCACAAATGCCAGGCAAGGACCATCTCCAACAGACGGGAATCTAACCATATTCCCTTTACATTGAATGGCAGCACCATCGCAGAATCCTCGACCATCAACATCCTGGGTGGTGGGGGCGCACTGGGACCATTGAACAGACACTGAACTGTAAACACTATGGCTCCAAGGGTAGATCACAGTCTGGGAATTCGGAGATGAGGAACTCACCTCCTGTCTCCCAAATGTTTGCCCACCAACTCCAAGGCACAAGTCAGCAGTGTGATGGAATCCGCTCATCTTGCTGGATTGACTGCAGGTTCAAAGACGCTCATCCATGGAAAAGGAACCCACTGGATCAGCTGGCCATTCACCAAATTAAACATTGATTGTCTCAACCACTGACGCACAGTGGCAGTATTTTACCACATACAAGGTGGAATGTAGCAGCTCACCAAGGTTCCTGAGACACCATTATCCAAACAGGCACTATCCATCACGGAGATGGGCAAGGATATCAGAAGGATGGCACACCTACCAGCTTCAGATTTCTTTCCAAGCCACACACCATTCTGACTTGGAATATATTGCTTTGCCATCACTGATGCGGGATCATAATCCCAGATGTCCCTTCCTAACGGTTTTGTACCAGATGCTCTGCAGAATTTAAGAAGATGGCTCACAACCCCCTTCTTGGGCAATTGGGGATGGGCTGCAAGTGTTTGCATTGCCAGTGATACCATCATCCCCTGAAAGAATTAATAAAGACCAGCGCTACCCACTGAAGGGTTGGGTAATTGTGCCTGTGAGTAACCCAAACACAGTCACAGAGGAGAGATACAACAGCTGCTGCAGGGCAACTTGTGTGACCATTGAGGAGGCCAGAGGAATTCTAATGATATATCTCCCTCACTCTCTCTCTCTCTCTCACTCTCACTCTCTCTCAGTCTCT